>NW_022109491.1:52199634-52206772 GCF_000313985.2 Echinops telfairi
GTGTTGACCTTGTATGTTCATTCACATCTGTACTCGTTTTCCTCTGGAGCTATGTAAAATCCTGGTGTACAGACCGATAGCGCCAATTCCACTCCAACACCCAATAGTTTATTTTTTTATCTTCAGTTTTTCCATATTTAAACTCCCTTCTCAACAACAAGGAGAAACCTGACTCCCATTGCCAACAACATATTTACTTAATTGCTCAATCCTTGAGTAAAAATAGTTTTCACAGTTAACTCGTGTTTCTGAAAAAAAGAAATAAACTGATTGTGTAGCTCGGTGTTTGTTTAGAATTGTTTTTGTGTTTGGCCTGAAAGCATGTGGTTCAAACATTGTGTTCAAAATTTATTTGTGTTTTTTTTTAATAGGCTCTTTGGCGTAGTTGCATTATTCACTTGAGCTGTGGGCTGTTTTGGTTTTTAAAGTATTGGGGCCATTAACACTGCTCCGAAAGTGCATCCACCCACTACGATGGAATTGAACCTAGGGACCCTAGAGCAGTGGTTCAACTGCAACCTTCCCCATGCCGCAACCCTTTTCATACCGTTCCTCATGGTGTGGTGACCCCAACCATCAAATCATTTTCCTTGCTACTTCATAACTGTAATTTTGCTACTGTTATGAATTGTCATGTAAATATCTGATATGCAGGATGAATTTTCATTGTCACAAATTGAACATAATGAAAGCATAGTGATTAATCACAAAAACAGTATGTACTCATGTTGTGAAATATGTATTTCTAATGACAAATAAATGAAATGTTGTCTAGAAGCATGGTGTAGCATGGGTAACAGTCTTCATGCCGGGTACTCATATGTGGGTGTATCTGCATGTGGACGGACCCGCCTGGAGACGGATAGAGGAGCGGTGTCTCAGTTCCCAAGACCATCGGAAATATGTGTTTTCCAAGGGTCTTAGGAGACCCCTATGAAAGTGTCCTTTGACCCCCAAAGGGATCACGACCCACAGGTTGAGAACTGCTGCTCTAAAACCTCTGCTGGGTCTAACACTTTGTGATTTCATGTTCGGTCTGGAAAGTGCCTTGCCCTTTTCTCCAAAGTATCAAGATCATTATTATCCTGTCCCATTTCCACATCCCAGTTCAGAGCAGAATATTGAGTCTACTCAATTCAATGCTGCTTCTTCCCCCTCCTATGCATGCACATGCAAATGATCCCTAAGACTCAAGCCACTGGTGATGGAGTTTTACTATCAAGGCCATATGTACATTTTCTGGTCAACTTCAGGGCAGCAGTAGGAAAAGATCATTCTCTGGAGAGTTTGGGAAAAGAGGAGAGATTAGGGAATTGGGGCTAGGAGGCTATAGAGAGTAGAGAGTAACTGAATGTCCCAGGGGACTTTCTCCCTGTAGAAATCTCTGCTCCAGGCTTTTTAGATAAAGTGTCAAACAGCCTGTTAGTAACAACTTTCCCTCTAGAAATAAAAGCTTGTGTTTTACATTGTGGGGTAGGCACCCTGGTTGCCGATAAACCTGTCAGGAGAAATCGTGGCCCCATGCAGAGAATCTGTCAGCCTCCTGTCTGCCCAGCACCTGCACGTTTAGATTCCTCCCTTGTCTGACAGCAGGATTGAGAACGATTGGGCCCCGATTCCTTCTTTTCTTCTTCCAGGTGACTCCAGGATCTTGGCATTTGCTAGCAAAGTAACATAATCGTGGCATCCATGGCTCTGGGGCTTGATCAAGTGAGCAGGGAGGCCAGACACTAGGATGTGCCGTCCCAAAGGCAGCACAGCATAATTGTGAAGTGTGTGAGCTTGGGGCCAGGAAACCTCAACGCTGTCAGAGAGACTTACCAAGTGTGACCTTTGGTTTATTCTTACTTCACTAAGCCTTGGTTTAATTCTATATCTAAAATGGAAATTATACCATCCCACCACCCCTCCTTTTTATACACGTTGGGCTCTTTGGAGGATTAAAGGAGATAATGACAGATGAGTGCATAAGAGTGATAAAAGTAGGTGATAAAAAGTGCTGAAAAACTACAAATGCTACATTATCATCCTTTTCCTCATTGCTATCATCATGATGATCTTAAAGAGCCAAGAAAGAGCTAGACTGTACTGAGGAAGTGATGAAGAAAAGACAAGAGAGGGAGGACCAACAGGCACCTCTTCTATGGGCCTCTTCTCTATTCAAGGTCAAACTAAAATCAAGCTCACTGCCAGTGAGTGGATTCTGACTCCTAGTGACCTTGAGGACAGAGTAGGATTGCCTTTTGCGGGTTCTGGACTATAAATCTTCAGAGTAAGAAGCATCATCTTTCTCCTGCAGAGTAGCTGGGGGATTTGAACTGCTGACCTTGTAGTTAGCAGCCCAATCTGTAGCCCACTACACCACAAGGGTCAAATCAAGATAAATAATAAAGTGGATGGCTTTAAAAAGAGGATATTCTTGAGAAATACTTGCTCTGCCATAGAATTCTGCAGCCGCACTATATGCTGCGCGCGTGTGTGTTTGAAGTCGTGTTTGGAGTAATAACACAAACAAGGCACACAGTGGAGTTTATATGACATAATTGAAAGCCAACATCTTCATTCAGAATAGTAACTTACAACACTCACCATTACTTGTGTATTTTACAAAACAGAACTATTTTCTCCTGATACCACTTTTTTTCTGAGCTGGGACCCAGCTGTGAATTGTTTTCTTTTTAATAGTTTTATTGAGATATAATTAGCATATCATACAATTCAATAGTTCAGTCATATTAAGAAGAGTAGTGCAATCATCATCATAATTAAGTTCAGAACATTTTCTTCCTTTCTGTGCCCATTGCTGTAGACTTCCTAACAGCTCACCCCCACCTCAAAAAAAGTCTCCACTTCCATGTCCCCAGGTATTATTAATCCAGTTACTATCTCCATAGATTTACTCATCTTGAATTCCCTATATAGAAAAACGTACAAAACAAAGACCAAAACAAAAAAGGATCCAGTAACAATGATCAAATAAAACAGAGAAAAATCTCAATAGGAAAGAGAGCTGAAAATAACGTAAAACCGTAATAAATTTAAAATGGGTCAAAGGGGAGATCAAATAACATGGTGTTACATTCCAGCCTAACTACAGCTATTAAAGTCCACTTAAACCACTCTGTGTGATCAGAGGTAGAATGTTCTCTTCTGTGATTTTTTGCCCCCTTCCTAGCTGCTTCCTTCACAGGAGCCCTGGAGGAGTATTCGTAAGTATTGGGCTGCAATCAGCAAGGTCAGTAGTTTGAAACCACCAGACACTCCCTGGGAGAAAGATGGGTCTTTCTACTCCTGTATAGGGAACTGACAAGGGCAATTCTACCTTGTCCTATATGGTCACTGTGTGTGGCATCAAATCAATGGCAGTAAGGTAGAGAGTGAGTCCCTTGCTTGTCTTAAATTTCCTCCTCTACAATTTTTTCCAAGTCTTAATAGTATTTCATATGACAAGTGGAGGTTTGGATAGTCCGTGTTGTTCGTCCTGAATTCCAACTGACAATCATAGAGATGTTGCACTCCACTGTAGAGCCATTGAAATAAAAATAATCTAAGTGTACTGCAGCCACTCCCAGAAAACTCAGGTTGTGATTGACCTTGGTGAGAAAGGTGTTAACCATTTCCAAGACTTGCATATGACAGACATCTAGCAGTTTTCTGTCTTCAAGAGGAAGAGTCTTATGTGGATCAGAAAGAATCAGAAGTCCTGCTTATAAGTAGATTACTTCTCAGTCAAAATTGCGATTAAGCAATCTTCTGAGAGGTTTAGAGTAACGGAAAGGCATGCACTCATTTTTGTGTTTTTGTTTGTTTGTTTGTTTGTTTTTTCATAATATAGACCTACCTACTGATATCCATCCACAGGACTGAACCTAGATCACCTCTATACTTCTGTTTTTATTTCACCATTGCATGCTTGTGGAAGACATTATTGGTGGTAGATTATATTTAAGGAACTCTATGCATTCCTAAACCTCCTTTTTGATTTTATTCTATCTTGGCCAATGTAATGTAGAAGTAAGTGAGGGGGCTCACCAGTTAAACAACGAGGAGACTCATCAGTTAAACACCAGCTAAAACAATGTGTATTGTTGGCCAATCTCTATCTCCAGAGACCTTTCTCTCCTACCTCTCCCATTTTCCTGATTGACTGGCTCAATGCACACATTTAGAGGAGGTCCTAAGAAATAATCAAAACTAAACTAGACTCACTGCCATCAAGTTGTTGCCAACTCAAAGAGACCCTATACAGCAGGGTAGAACTGTCCCTGTGGGTTTCTGAGACTGTACATCTTTACTGGAACAGAAAGCCCCATCTTTCTCCTGCAGAGCAGTTGGTGGTTTTGAACTGCTGACCTTGTGGATCGCAGTCCAGTGCACAAAGACTAACGCACCAGGGATCCTCTCCTTAAAAATAACTGAGCCACAAAACAGAAGGAATCGGGTCCTTGGAATCATTGTAGAAGATCACATATTGCAACTAATGAGGACCGCGGCATAAGTGAAAAAGGCATCATCAGATCTTGGGGACTGTTTGTTACAGCAGCCAACATTGCTGACATCGACTTTATCTCCTTTAGAACAGTTAGTGCACGATTGTAAATAAAATTATCAGTGGTGTAGATATGTTTTTCTCTTCACTGACTATGAAAGCTTTCTGAAGACAGAATTCTTTTTATTATTCATATTTTATTTCCAATATTAAATCATTGGCACACAGTGAATGTTCTACAAATATTGGTCAAATACATGAATGAATCTGGAGACTTGCCTTCTGTGTTACAAAACAAATGTTCTTTCTATAAAGTAGTAATGGGTTGTGGTTGCTTTTTTGATCAAATACAGGATTATACTCTATTTTCCCTTCCACTGGTTCTAAAGCAGGCCATGTCATTCTAGGGCCAAGTAAGTGAGGTAGCCTTTGTGAAATCCATTTCATCAGGCCTCTGCCCACATCTTCCACAATCTTCCTCAAGGAGGATCAACTCTGAAGGGGGCTACAGCTCAGCATAGAAGGGCACCCATGGCTGGAACTCTACTAAGCAATCAGCTTTGGGGCAGGGCCACAGCCCAAAGTACCCATGTTCAGAACAGAGTGAAAGTGGGAAGAGAAGAAAAAGAAAAAGAGAGGGCAGAACATAAAGGCAGCCGACTTCCCTCTCTTAACCCCCAAGTTTCTCACTCTAAGCAACTTTTCCTCCCCCCCCCGCAACAAGAAAGAAAAGAGATTTGGGATAGGAGAGGAAGCCATCTGACTTAAGTCTTGGTAAAATGAGTGTCTGTATTTCCAGACAGAAGTTGCTTCCTGGAACTCAGACTCCTGAATCTCTCTTTGGAGAGTAGAGGTGTACTGCCAGAATTGACTCAACAGCGGTGAATATTTAGACATGTCTTTAAGGAATCCCGTTTGTACAGTGGTGAAGTGCTTGGCTGCTAACCGAAGTTCAATGGTTCAAACCCAGCAGACACTTCCGTGGGAGGAAGATTTACCAGTGAACTTCCATAACATTAACGGTCTTGGAAACTATGGTTCTACTCTGTCCTGTGGGGTCTCTGGGAACAGCAATCCACTCAACAGCAATACGTTGTAGAGACATCTTTAAAAACAGAATTCTAAGCTCCATCATCATCTACATCACAGTATTTCTTGAATTGGGACTAAGAATGTATGCTTTTGAGAGCGCCCATATATTTTGAACATACCCCTGGTTAGTAACAACCACTTTACTTAACGCACACTGAAGGCCAGGCTCAGGTATGAATACCTTTCTTCCATGAACTCTTTAAATACTTATAATTGTTTATGAGCATAGTACTACTGCTACTCAAATTTACCAATTTTACTTGTAGGAGAACAGACTCAGATATTTTGCTTAAGAATTTCATGCTTTCTGATCTAACCAGTGACTCTGAGAAAACCATGGATTGGAAACCAGGAAACTCTCATTATTTTCTGCTTAGGATTTTCCCCATGACATCTTAAATCTCATTTTTCTCATCCTATGTGTATAAAGAGTGCTTGTGAGTACTGTATAAACACTATTATCATTGTAGGGTCACGTGTTCTCCCTCAAGATTCCTGCCTTTGTGGGGTGCTGGGTATGATGAGTACAGTGCACTAGCATCCCACCTGTCTGCCTGCTCTGAAAGTGGAGCTTTGTTCCACTTCTAAGGTAGCTCCTTAGCAGATCTCCACCTGAAGCTGACATGCTACAGAATCTGAATCAAGGATTCATGTTCAAGACACGATGTCCCTCACTGACCAATAGTGCTGCAGCGGTCAAAACTGAAAACATGGTGTGGGAATTGTGCCTGATCTGATCCCACCACACTGGGGCAAGACAGGCAAGACACTAAGGGCATGCAACAGAGCAGCAAGAGGAGCAAAACAATGAAGTCCCCAAGGAATCCCCAAAATAGACTTCTGTGGCAGGGTGTAGCACCTCAGACTCAACCGGAAACCACTCATAAAAGTCAATAAACAGACCCAAAACTATTTATAGGCTTTTATTTGTTGTTGTTGTTTTGCTTCATTTTTGTATTTATTATTGGTTTTGTGTGTCTATCTAGATAAGATAGTTGTGATAAACAACCCGGTGAGGAAAACAATGAACCTATCGTTCTAGGGGGACAGTGCAAAGGGGGTTGGGGACAGGGGGAAGGGAGCAGGGAGCCAACACACCCAGGGACAAGGGAAGAGCAAGTAATCTAAAATCGAGGATGAGGAGGAGAGCATAGGATGTCTGACGGGGCTTGATCAAGTGCAATGTGGCCAAGAGGAATGACTGAAAGTCGAATGAAGGTTGAACATGGAGATAGCCATTCAGTACCTACTTGACTAACAGAGTAGGAATGACAAGAGCAGTTTAGAAAATGAAAATGTGGATGGTATTTAATCAAACATCTGAACGTCTTTCTTGATTTTATATAACAATCAGGAGAGAGGTGTGCTGGAGTCATAACAGAGTGGCATTTAAGGTTAAACCGAATGGATATTGGAGTTATCCAGGCTAAGTACTTTGGAAGAGAAATGGGAAAATGACCAGGTATTCCAGACTGAAGGAATCACAATCTACAAAAAGAAATTCATATGGGCTTCTTGTGTTCCATCATTTGGACAGTGAGGTGATCAAAAGACAGG
>NW_022109491.1:52207160-52208063 GCF_000313985.2 Echinops telfairi
CTTTCTCCCTCATGAACCCTTGATAAATTACAGAAATATTCTTTTAACACAAATATTGAAATGTAAAGCTATTATTTCTTGCCATAGTCTTCATCTAGATCTGTGCACTTCTTTGTTCATGTTTAAACTTTTCACTGTGACTTGAATGTAGGTTTACAGAGCAGATCATGAGTGTTGCACTCAACAATTCATACACTTTGGTGGGCTTTTTTTTCAGCTCATGTACTGTCACCCCATTAGTATACCATTACTTCGCCTACTTTCTCCTGTGTTTCATGTTCCCATTCCACCTTCTTTTTGGACCACTGAGCTTTGTTTTAGATAAATACTGGGCTCTTGGTTCTAAGATGATTGATATTTGACCACAGGGTGACTACCCTTACAGACCTGAGGATGGCAAAGGGTCATCGTCTCAAAGGTCCCACCTGACTTTAGCTGACCGGTAAATTGGGTCTCTTTTATGATTTTGACTTTTGTTCTACATTTTTCTCCCACTCTATCCAGGACTTTCTAATGTGATCCTTTACAGAGAGTTAGTAGTAGTAGCTTGTTACCAGCAAGTTCTCCTGGTCCTAGGTTGCGAAAACTGATGTTTGCATTAATCCGTTAGACCAACTGTGTTCATACGTCTTTCGACTTTCATCATTCTCTTTCCCTATGGAGAGGGAGGGACCAATGGTGGCATGTCAGATAGTTGATGATGAGCTTTTTAATTTTTTCAGAAAACCATTAATGTCTGATTTATTTTTTTTTTAAATGTAGGATAAATTTTAACAGCCACCTGGTAGTATAGTCTTACTAAGCTATCTTTTTTATTTTTTTTGTTTCTTTTTTTATTATTAAAGCATTTTATTGGGGGCTCTTACATCTCTTATCACAATCCATACATTCATCCAGTGTGTC
>NW_022109491.1:52211180-52212398 GCF_000313985.2 Echinops telfairi
TTATGAATGTTTTCCAATTGGGTCTATGAGTCAAAAGTCTATTTTTGGAATTCCTTGGGAATTTCTTTGCTTTGCTCCCCTTGCTCCTTTGTTGCATTGCCTTTGTGTTTTGCCTCTGTGTGTGTGTGGGTTGGGGTGGGGTGCTCAGACAGGGCACTATTCCCACACTGTGTGTCCAGTGCTGTCCCTCATAGTGCTGTGCTTGATCAAGCGCAATGTAGCCAAGAGGAATTGTGGAGAGCCGGATGAAGCTCAAACATGATAGTGGGACAGTAGGAAAGTAAAAGGAAATAGAAGACAGAATTAGGAGGCAGAAGACATTTATAGAGGTATAAAAATAGGTATGTATATATGTAAATATAATAGCATACAACATACATATATAAGAATATAAGTCTATGTACATATATTTATTTGTTAAGTATTAAGGGAGCAGATGCGCCTCTATCCAAGCCCTCCCTCAAAACGAGAAATCTATGTTCTAGTAACAAAGAACTCTGTTCTAATAACCTGGCATTCTGTGATGCTCTCCTTCCCCACATGATCCCTGAAGACAAAATGGGTTCAAAATCAAATGTGGTGAAGAAAGCTGATGGTGCATGGCTATTAGAAAATACAGCACTTGTGGTCTTAAGGGCTTGAAATTAAACAAGTGGCCATCTAGTAGGGAAGCAACAAAGCTCACATGGAAGAAGCACACCAGCCTGTGTGATCATGAATTGTTGACAGGATCAGGTATCAGGCATTAGAGGATCCAAAACAAACAATCATATTGATGTGAATGGGAGGGGTCAGTGTAGAGACCTCAAGCCCATCCAAGACAATTGGATTATCTCCTCACAGAAGGGCCACAAGGAATGAATCAGTCAGCCAGGGTAGAGTATAGCGCTGACAAAATACACTGCATTCCTCTAGTTCTTTAATGCTTCCTACCTCCCACTATCATGACCCAGTTCTACCTTACAAATCTGGCCAGACCAGAGCATTACACTGGTACAGATAAGCGCTCCTGACACATGGAATCCAGGTCAGATAAACCCCTCAGGAACATTAATGGTAGTAGCGATGCCATGAGTGTAAGTGGAAAGTGTGGGGAGAAAGGGGAGAAAGGGGGAACCAATCCCAATGATCAACATATAGCACCCTCTCTTCCCATGGGGACGAACAGCAGAAACACGGGTGAAGGGAGACAGCAGATGGTGTAAGATATGAAAATAA
>NW_022109491.1:52214278-52215785 GCF_000313985.2 Echinops telfairi
CTCTGTTCAGGTGTACAGAGGGTCTCTTCTTAAAACTCATTGACAGCGACTCTATGGAACAGAGTAGAACTACTCTGTGGGGATCTTTACGAGAGTAGACTTACGAGAGTAGACAGTCTCATCTTTCTCCTTGAGAGTGAATGGTGGGTTTAAACTTCTGACCTTGTGAGTAGCCCATTACACCACCAGAGATCCTTAAGTACATACTAATCACTATTTCCACCATTCCCTGTGAGTTAGGGCTCCTTTACTGCTCCTCCTGCTGTTTCGGTGTTCCATGAACTGTGACCGCTAAGCTGTTGGCAGCTAGGTCTCACCACCACACTCTATTACTTGGGTTCTCAGCAGCCTTATGGAAATTCACAAGCATATTTCTATGATTGTCTCGTCTATTAACCCTGACATTCTGAGGACAGCCCACATTGAACTTGTTGGTGATGCCACCCTTATCAGTTCATTGCTCGTGGCTTCTGGGAATGCCACACCTTCAGGGCACTCCTAGGCGTCATAAATTGCTGATGACTATTCTGGACTCAGGTACTATATACTTCTGCAAACAGCTTTATTCCTCCTTCTGGTGTTTCCGGGATACAGGTATTTTCACTTCAGTAAGTGTACCTCACTACTACCGACAGGCTTCTAAGAACCACCTTAGCAGTGGGTTTGGCCACATTATTTGGGGTCCTTACTAGGGTTTTAAATTCAATGCACTCAATGAATTATTTGCTTATCCAGTCTTACATTTCAGATTCTCTGGCAGGTAACTTTGACCAGAATACTCCTCATTGGCTTTGCTTGGATTTTTTAGAACCTCACTATAGTCAGCCACCTTTTTTATTTCTTCACAGGGTCATATATGTACAGTATTATGATCGGGCAACTATTTCGGCCTCCTCTAGTTCCTCCTTTGTCCACAGGGATATCTTCCCCAATTAATCCCTTTATACTCATTGCCTTCTTGGCAACTAATTTTTCTCAGATCCAGGCTAAAGCAGGATTAAGACATATGTTACCTTACGGATTTTTTTTTAAGTTTATTTGAAGTAGATTTTAAAAGACTTTTATTGATTTTGCTTTTGTTTGGAAAATTCATGACAAAACGTAGACCTACTAACAATTTCTCCCTGTGCAATTCAGTGACATTGAGTTAGTCAACCGTTCTCACTGTCCTTGTGGAACTGTTTGTCCTTCAGTAACCTGAAACCATTGCACCCCAAGGTTCCCATCTAATCTTTTGAGTTGCTGTTGTCAATTTGATCACCCAAGCCAAACTCACCGCTTTCAAGTCAGTTTTGGTTTATAGCACCCGATATGGCAGGATAGAACTGCCCCCATGGATTTCAGAGACAATAACTTTTTTTAAGTACTTTTCTTGATATAATGTGCACATATCATACACTTCCATAGTTAAACCACTTTGAAATAGAGCTGTATATACATCATCACAATCAACTCTAATGCTCCCTCCCACATCCACTGATTGCTCCCCAATTCCCTTACCTCTACC
>NW_022109491.1:52217145-52218639 GCF_000313985.2 Echinops telfairi
TCCAATGTTCCTCTTAAGGAAACTTCTTTGAAAAATCAAACTGTAGCAAAAATTCAATGATTTGATGTCAAGAACAGAATTCCAATTCGATTTCATGCCTGTGTGACTTTGAACAAGTCTTGGGACCTTTCTGAGACACAGAGAAAATGTAGAATCAGGAATAGAGGAGAACATGGGTTGTGTAACTAATTGTTTCCTTTACCATAAAACCAAAGAACTGAATGGTGCCTGCCTACCTTTATGAAACATTTTGATAAAAAATTCTATAGAATCCTGATCAAAAAGGGTACTGCAGAACTTGCATGAATCTGTGGGTCTATGGGTATGTATACATTCACATGCATGCGTGTCTCTGTCAAGATCATCTAATAAGTAGATCCAGAATGTGGTGTGCCATACAGACAGCACGGATGTCAGAAAATGAGAAATTCAGCTTTGAAAATTTCTGTGAAATTTGTAATTTGTAAAATCTGGTGCTAAAATGCCATTGTAATTTTAATAAATGTGATTGTTATTTTATACCTTAGTACTTCTGTGCGTTTAATTTTCTATCAAGGTACTATCCTAAACCTTTCAGTGCTTGGAACCTTTGTTGTCTTAATATGATGGTAAGAGAGATGAGCAGGATGCCTTTGCTTTTCTGCCCCGGGAACAGAGGCATATTAGGTGAAGCTAATCCAAGCTAATCCAAGGGAGTGGGGGTGGGTGGGGGATGTGTATGCCTATGGAGGAAATGGAGGCATCCCAGCTCTCCTCCTCCTGTCTCCTGCTGGCTGTGGCTAGTCTCCCTGGAGGATTCCAGGTGGAAGCAAAGATCAGTGAGCAATAAAAGTGAGAATAATGATTCTCCTTGTCTGTGACTCTTCCTGTTATATTCTCGAGAAATCCTGCAATCTCCACAAGAGGAAAGACAATTGAGTGAGCAACAGAGACTTCTGGCTTCTGCTCTGCCCCTGCTCTAAACATGCACCGGAACCGTGCCACTAGGCTCTGGGTTGTGCATGGCAATTGTGCCTGTAGGAGCCAAGAGCTGGCAGCTCGCGGTGCATGTGAGGGGTGGGAGCCAGAGAGTGTGAGGGGGAGAGGTGTCTGTATTCCATATGCAAGCAACTTAATGAGAAAGTGTACATCTGGTGGGCGGCTCCCACCCTGGAAAATGCTGCCAGCTCTTCTGGCTGCAGTAAACCTGGTCTAAACACACAGAGGCTTTTGCTATCATCTTTGAGCACAAAGGGAGCACTGGGAATGTTCAAGTGGAAGACCCTACCTCTGGGAATGGGGGTCTCTGTAAGTGGTGGCTTACCCTGAACCTGAGTCTCAGACTCCAGCCCATTCAGCTCTGGGGGACTTTGCTCATTGCTTTCCAATGATTGCAGCAGTGCTAACTCTCCAACATCCATAGTCGTTCCCCCTTTGTTCTGCCATTTGTACAGGTTTGGGAATTTCCAACCAATCCACACCCCCATGGACTAATATTCTTTGACTATGTCAATA
>NW_022109491.1:52219447-52220656 GCF_000313985.2 Echinops telfairi
TTTTCCACAAACTTTTTGAAATACCCTGATATACCCATACATGATATATAAGCATCATGCTCTATCTAATATATTTTACTGACCATTATGTTGTTGAAGTCTTCATTTGATATATTTATGGAGACTTAACTTTTTCCTTTTAAGTGTTATCCACTATCAATCAATAAATTAAATTTTTTTTGTCATAGTCTATCAGTAGACATTTAGATTCTTCCCAATGTTTTTCTCTTATCAATAACAACAATAAAACATGCTTTGATCAACATCATTGGACCTGCTTTCTTGTGCATATTTTGCAGGAACTTTTTAAAGACAGTTTCTGAGGCAGAGTTGCTGGAGCATAAACAGATGCATTTTTCATTTTATAAAATATGCCAATTTTTCTCCAAAGTGGATTACCAATTTACATTCCCACTCTTAGTAGATGAGAGTGTTGCTACCCCCAAATCCTTGTCAACATTGATATTGTCATACTTTAAAATTTTTGACAATCTGCGGGCAAAATTCTTCACCCATTGCTATTTTCATTTGTATTTATTATTAATAATAGCTAGCCACTAGACAAGTATAGCACATACTCTGTGTTAGACACTATTCTGAGCAGCTTACATATATGAACTTATTTAATATTCACTACAACCCTTTCAGGTAATTTTTATTGTTCTCATTTTACAGATAATAAAAGTGAGATTAAAAATCTGCCTAAAATTTCGGTTAGTCTGGAGTAGAGAAGGCTTGCAGACCTAGTCCCAGGATCATCATACTATATTCTCACATGACACTGGCTCCCAGATTCTCATGAGGAGAGTATTACTTCCGTTAGTTATCCAGGGAGTTTGTACTTCCAGAATTCATATTGACAGTCAATATTTTTGTGTAAGGTAGTTTGCCCTTTATTCTTATTCTTTTAATAAAAATAATTTATATACCTGAAATACCAAGTTGGGTCTTTTACATATCATGTGATACTTTTTCACATCACTGCTTTTTAGTTTTTAATCATTTTATTAGGGACTCATACAACTCTTACCACAATCCATACATACATCAATTGTGTGAAGCACATTTGTACATTCATTGCCCTCATCATTCTCAAAACATTTGCTCTGCACTTAAGCCCCTGGCATCCGTTTCTCATTTTTCCCCTCCCTCCCTGCTCCCACATCCCTCATGAACTCTTGATAATTTAAAAATTATTATTTTGTCATA
>NW_022109491.1:52222299-52224332 GCF_000313985.2 Echinops telfairi
AAACTACCACAGAATAACAAATATGAGATAAACATTCTTGGTTCAAAGATTTAACCCCTGCTATTTCCTCTGTCTGAAATTCTTTCCCGCTTCTCCCTGGGACCTAAGTACTGCGTGTGCATCAGTGTCTAGTTGTCTTCCACCTCCTCTTCAAGATCTTCTCCCTTGTCACAGTTCCATGATGCCTTCCTGTCCTAATGTCCCCACCACATGCCATCTGCACCACTCAGGCTGCTCTTAATCACATGTTGGCTTGGATTGCTATCCAGTGGTTTCATTAAGCTCTATTGTCACATCCTAAAGGGAAAGGGCTAGGCCTTACATTTCTTTTGTATAATTCACAGCACCTAGCACAGTGTGATGCATACATAAGATATTAATACTTTTGTATGTGAAAGATGGCTAACACTCAGAAATCTCTTTTCAAATTATATTGGCACACCTTCTCTCAAATAAATTTATTCTCTAAACGTTTGCTCTCTAGTTTGATAGGATCATCATTTCCAAGCCTGTGTTGGGTTGGCCCAGATAGCTTCTCTTAAGTTGTATTTACATGTTAATAATCACTGATAAATTAAAAGTCAATTTTTCCGAATGCCTCCATATTCACAATGACAACTTTTATAATCTTGTCAAATGCTGGACTTACTATGTGAATTTGGTTTAGTACATGTATGTCAGAGATGGTGAAGGTGAAAAGATGTAGAGGAACCAAGAAAGACAAAAGAGGTGGAATGGTCATTTTATAATTTAGGAAGTTATGATGATTCCTATGTAAATAAAGGAATATTTACTAGAGAGTGAGATTCCCAGTAGAAGTCATATCACTTTGTTGGAATTTCTCTGTGTAGAAAACAAACGAAACAGAGTAAAATGTAAGTTCTGCCTCTTTCCTGACTTTTTTGGGTATTAGTTGGGATTTAATACATATATCATATCAATCCACATTTCAGTCACCTCAAGTAGAATGCACACTTGCTACCACAGTTTCCGACATTCTTTCTCTACATGGACTCCTTGACATCTTCTCCCTCTTACCCCATCCCTTACCCCTGAACCCCTGAACCCTCTATGTTACTTCCTGTCTCTACAGGTTCATCAATCCTGGGTTTCATATAGGAAAAACAGAAAAGCATATAACAAAGCTTCAAGAGGATGACCTCCATTGACATAACACCTCTAACAAAGAACCTAGTATGAACAAACAAAAACTGAAGAGAACAATACAAGCCCACAATACAGAAACATTTAAAAACCTGATCAGGTCCAGCCTGCATCATAGGGGACACCTACTGACAAAGCTTTAACTGTTCAGGTCAGATTTATGCTTTTGACCTTCAGTACTTCTCTCTCCCAAGCACTCAGTTTAGTGATCACTTTCCTCCCATCCCTCAATCTTAGCAAGGGGGAGTTCTCTGGAGGATTACTTCCTATATAGTTTCACAAATGCATTTTGGGCTCCCACTGTCATCCATCGCCTTCTGCACACAAGATTCTCACAATTTAGGCTCTGATACTGATCTCTCCTTTGACTTCCGATCATATGGATCTCAGTCTTTTGGAGACTGATGATGAAGTTTGTGGTAGTTACATAATCGGGTGTCAATTTGAGCCTCTTAAGAATGAAGGGGTGGACATGATCTCTGAAAAAAAAAATCATATCATTGTGTGCTCACCTCCATGATATTATCACTGAAGACAAATGGGTGCATAAGCAAATGTGGTGAAAAAAGCTGATGATGCCCGGCTATCAAAAGATATAGCATCTGGGGTTTTAAAGGCTTAAAGATAAACAAGTGGCCATCTGGCTGAGAAGCAACAAAGACCAGATGGAAGAAGTACACAAGCCTATGTGATCACAAGGGGCTGATAGGATCAGGTATCAGGCATCAAAGATCCAGAAAAAAAATCATATCATTGTGAAAGAGAGGGAGTGCGGATTGGAGACCCAAAGCCCATCTGTAGACAATTGGATATCCCCCTTACAGAACGGTCGTGGGGAGGAGATGAGCCAGTCAGGGTGCAATATAGCA
>NW_022109491.1:52224905-52233790 GCF_000313985.2 Echinops telfairi
CAGGCATGCTTTCTCTACTACACATTCCTGTTGACAAGCCACATGGAATTACTCTGATGGAGCCAGAGCCCTGGAGCTAGAAGAGCCACATAGAGACAGACCACTGCCAGCACTCAGATGTTTCTGCTGCCACTGGATCCACAAGACTTTCTACCCACTGCCCTGTGATCTTCCTGCATTCAGCTTCATTGTATATGTTGTGTGAGTTTGAAGAGGAATTTATAGACTGGTATTGGACATATAGGCTAATACCAGACTTATGGACTTGATCTGGACTGGACTGGGATATTTTCTTAATATATAATTACCCTTTGATATAAAGTTCTCTATTACACACATATGAGTGTCTCTGCATTTGTTCCTCTAGTTAACCCAAACTAAGACAGTGTTCTTCTTCCAAGTAGATTTAGTTGACATCTAACTGAGATGGCTGCTTGTTTGGAGACAAGCCTTTAAGACCCCAGATGCTATTTTATCTGCTATCTGGGAAACATCTAAATTCTTTGCCACATTTTGCTATTGCACCCATATCTTTTATGGGGTGAATATGGAGCAGGGCCATGATGTAAGAACTAATTCTTAAATTGGAGCTAGGATTTAGTGTGAACCCAAAACCCATTCCTGGATCTATACTTACCCCCCCCCACCTAATTTGCTGTAACTTGGAAATTAACACATATGTCATATCATACCATAGTTCAATCAGGTCAAACAGAATTGTACAATTGCTTCTGTAATCAGTCTTCAAACTTTTCCTTCCTGAACTTCTTGACATTACCTCGCTTTTATCTCCCCCAGCCCTCGATACTCACCTTCTACCTCACTCCCCCAAATGTTTTTATATTTGCTTTCCTTATAGCTTCAACATCTGGGTTTCATTTATTGAGAAACTAATAGCACAGCTTCAAGAGGGTGACCTCCAATGGCAACACACCTCTGAGATACACCCTTATATGAAAAAGATAAGCAAAATATAACAGAATGGCCATCACAAGATTTCTGGAATAATACACATCTTTAAACAGCATACAGAGTGTTAATGTAGCAAGACCTTGTTTATCCGCCAACCGATAGCACACCATTCTTGTTCTTCAAACACCATGAATTTTCCCACTGAAGTCCTCAGGTCACAATTGTGTCTGAGGTAGAGTCCAGTTCCCCTAGTGGAGTTCCTGTGTGGGCTCTCACTGGTACAGCCTCTGGAGCAGGATTCAGTGTCCCAGCAGCCACAGCATCCGGCCTGGGTTCCTGTGATACTCCCAGATGCCATAGGTCAATTCTGCCCACCTGCTGCATGGCACTAAAGACCCTCCCCACCTAACGTTCCCAAGAGCATCCTCAGTCTCTCATCCCTCCCACTTGGAGGTCAGCCCTCGGTCGCCTCCCCTCAAAAGACATGCACCTGTGTTCCCCCAAAGGTGACTCATTGGTACTGGTCCAACTCTTCACCAGGCTGTCTGATTCCCAGCCAGGAGCCTGGATGCCCTGAAAGCTTGAGCTTATGCCTCTTCTGCTGCTTGTTCCTACTGCAGTGGACTCATGCAGTATTTGTCCTCCTGTGCTTAGCCAACTTCACTCAACGTAAAACACCAGATCCCTCCACAAATTGAGGTGTTTTATAATTTCATCTCATTTTTTTAAGGATGCATAGTATTCTATTGTGTGTATGGTAACAGAGCTTCTTTGATGCACTCTTCTATTGATGGCACTTAGCTTCTTTCCAGCTTCTTGCTATTGTGAAGTGTGCTGAGATGAACATGGGAGAGCAAGTGTCTGTTCCTGATCATTGCCCAATAATGGTGTTGCTGGACCATATCGTAGTTTGATTGCCATCTATTTTAGGTATCCCATCTAGCCTTCCACAATGACTGTGCACATTTACAAGCTCACCAGCAGTGGATAAGCATTCCTATCTCACCACACCCTCTCCAATATTTGTTGTTCTCAGTTTTTTTTTTTTAAATTGGGCTACAGTTATGGGTGTTAGATAGGTAGCTCATCGTTGTTTTGGCTTTCATTTCCCGGGTGGCTAATGACCGGCAGTATTTCCTCATGTATTTATTAGCCCTTCAAGTGTCATCCTTTGGGGATCGTCTGTTCAGGTCTTTTTCCCATCTTTTCAGAGGGTTATTAGTTAGTTTGTTTGTTTTTCTTGTTATAAGCTTGTAAAATTCTGTAGATTTTAGTAATTAGGTCTTTGTCTGTTATATCATTACTAAATATCTTTTTCCGGTCTGTGGGCTCTCTTTTTACTCTTTTAATGAAACCTTTCAATGTATACAGTGCTTTAGTTTTTAGGTCCCACTCATCTATCTCATCTTCCACAGAGTGTTTCCTTGTCATTTCTGATGCCCCGTCTATTCTCTGCACTAGGGCGGGCTCCTAGCTTTGTCCCAACTTTCTCATTGATGGTCCTGATAGCTTTGGAATTATTTAGGTCTTTGATCCTCCTTGAGTTTGTTTTTGTACATTCTTCTTCTGCAAGTGGATATCCAGCTTGTCCAACTCAATTTATTGAAGAGGACATCTGCTTTCCATTTAATGATTTTTGGACCTTTTTCAAAAATCAATTGTGTGTATGTGGATGTTTTTACTTCTGGGTTTTCTGTCCTGATCCATTGGTCTGTGTATCTATCATTACATCAGAGCCAGACTGCTTTGATGACTAGCTGTATAGTAGGTTTTGAAGTCAGGTAGTACGAAACCACCTACTTTTTCTTCTTCTTGAGGAGCTCTTTGCCTATCTTGGGCGTCTTCCCTTTCCATATGAAGTTGGTAATCGGTTTTATCATTTCTTCGAAGAATTTGGATTGTGATTGCATTGAATTTGTGGATTGCTTTAAATAGTATTGTCATTTTTACAATATTTCGTTTTCTGATCCACAAACATGGAAGGTGTTTCCCTTTGTGTAGACCCCTTTGGTTGCTTATAATAATGCTCTGTAGTTTTCTTCATAGAGGTCTTTTTGGTCAGGTTTATTCTTAGCTATTTCACTTTTTGTGTGGCTATTGTGAATGGTACTGATTCCTTGATATCTTTTCTTGTATTATCATCACTTTCATGTGATGAGAATGTGATGATCACTCCCATTGATTTCTGTTTGTTAATGTTGTATCCTGCCACTCTACTAAACTCCTCTATTGTTTCCAGCAATTCTAGTGTGGTCCCCTTAGGATTCTCAAATATAAAATCATATTGTCTGCAAATAATGAAAGTTTCACTTCTTCTTTACCCAATTGTATGCCCTTTGTGTTAGTCTGGGTGGACTAGAGAAACAAATCCAGAGAAACTCATACGTGTATAAGAAAGAGCTTTATATAAAAGAGTAATTGTATATTAAGAAAACATTTCAGCCCTGTCCAGATCAAGTCCATAAGTCTGATATTAGCCCATATGTCTGATACCGATCTATAGGTTCCTCTTCAGATTCATGCAACACATGCAGTCATGCCAAATATAGGAAGATCACAGGTCAGTGGGTGGAAAGTCTTGTGGATTCAGTGGTGGTGGAACCATCTTAGCACCGGCGTGGGTCTCCACGTGGCTCCTCCAGCTCTAAGGCTCTGCCTGCCATCAGCATTATCTCCTTGTGTCTTGTCAGCAGGAATGTCTTACATGGAGCAAGCCTATATCTGGCCTCCATTGAGCTATTTATCCCCACTTGCACCTCCCAAATGAGGTCATTAAACTGTGGCCTGATTGACAGGCTTGATTCCACCCCTTCACTCTTAATATGCTCAAGTTGACAACTGATTTTGTAATTACCACACCCTTGATATCTTGCCGTTGTCTTATGGTATTGGCTGGACTTCTAGCACAATGTTGACTAGAAGTGGGGATAAAGGACATCCTTGTTGGATTCCCTTATTCAGTGGAAATGCTTTCAGCTCTTCTCCATTGGGTGTAATATTGGCTAATGGAATTTTTGTATATGGCTTTTATTGTATTTTCCCTTCTAATCCTATCTTCTTGAGGGTATTTATTAGGATTGGGTGTTGGATGACATCAAATGCTTTTTTCTCCAACAATTGAAATGATCATATGGTCCTTGTCCTTTTTCTTGTTGATGTGATAGATTACGTTAATTATAAGTAATTGTTTTTTGAATGTTGAACCATCCACACATACCTTGTATGAATCCCACTTGGTCATGATAGATATAGATATAGATATAGGTATAGGTATAGGTATAAATATAGATATAGATAGATATATATAGATATAGATAGATATAGATAGGTATAGATATATAGTTGGATTTGATTGGCCACGATTTTGTTGAGGATTTTCTCATCTATGTTCATGAGAGATATCAGTCTGTAGTTCTCTATCTTTGTGGGGTCTTTACCCAGTTTTGGTATCAGGGTTATGCTGGCTTCATAGCATGAGTTTGGGAGTTTGCTGTCCCTTGCTATGTTTTGGAAGAGTTTGTGTAGGATTGGTGTCAGCTCTTCTCTGAATGCTTGGTAGAATTCTCCTGTGAAACCATCTGGATCAGAGCTTTAATTAGTTGGGAGTCTCTTGATGCCCTTGCCTATTTTTACTTTTGCTATAGGTCTATTCAAGTTCTTAATGTCCATATGCATTAATGTGGGGAGAGAATGATTTTCCAGGTATTTGTCCCTGTCCTTCAAATTACTGAGTCTGTTGGAATGCAGTCTTCAGTGGCACTGCATTATTAACCTCTTTATTTCATTAGAGTCTGTTGTGACTTCCCCCTTTCCATCCCCCTAGTTCTAGATAATGACATCTGCTCCTTTTCCTTTATTAAGTTTTGTAGCGGTTTGTTGATTTTGTTGATCCTTTCAAAGAACCAATATTTTTCTCTGTTAATTTTCCCATTATTCTTCTGTTTTCCAGTTCATTTATCTTCACTCGAATTTTTATGATTTTTCTTTTGCTGTTGGAAGGATTATGCTGTTGACTCTGCTCTAACTGCTGGAGGTGCTGTGTTACGGGGCTGACCATAATTCTCTGCTCTTTTTTCATGTGTGAATTTATTACAATAAAGTGAACTCTGACAACTGCCTTTCGTGGGTCCCATAGATTTTGGTATGTTGTATTGTCATTCTCATTGGTGTCTAAGAAATTCCTTATTTCCTTTCTAATTCAGCTTAATGCCCATTCTTTTTTGAAAAGTGTGTTGTTGAGTCTTCGAGGGTTTGCTCTTTTGTTCTTCTCTTGTTGATCCAGCTTTATGGTGCTGTGGTCAGAGAAGGTGATTTGAATGATCTCTTTACGTTTGAATTTTCTCAAGCTTGCCTTGTGTCTTTCCTGATTTTTAAAGTAGATTTTGTAGATTGCTTTTATGGAAAAAGAATTCTGCATGGTTCGGTGTTTGCTAGCTTCTAATTCCATCTCTACGAGGCATGTGCGAGCCCCCAGTTCTATTGGGGTTATAAGAGTCAGCCACATCTCTCTCCACACTAGGCATTATCCCATATTCAGTGCTCAGGCTCACTCTTTTTTAAAGTTTCTTTGACCAGCTCTTTTGAATTTGAATCCTTCAGGGAACTTGGAAATAATCCTGCAGTTGAGCCGTATCTAGGTACCTTGGAGATATAGCTCACAGAGTAACCTAAGATAGGATTCCAGATCCTGATTGTCCAGGATAGGATGCATAGTATCCAAATAACAATGAGAGGCACAGGAGACCCATCCACTTCTCAGGCCTCCTGTTCTTCCTCCCTTTTCAATTGAACTTTACCACTTACTCTCCTCTTGTCAATCTCTACGACCTGTGACTTTGAGAGCATGCATTTAGTTCCTTCTAAGGTCTCTTTTCTTTCTTCTCACCTTCTATATAAGTGGCCATCAAGCCCTTTTGAGTCATGCCTTCCTCTTCAGCAGCTAAGCCAGCACTTCTGGTGTGAAGAGAGACCAGTTGCATGAGGCAGTCGTTTGTAAAAGGACTATTGTTCTGTCTGATGTCTGTGGGAAAGGCAGGCTATGGGTGTTGATGCACTCTGCTTGGCTACAGCAGAGAGGGCTAATGCGTCAGGGTGAAGGGTTTTTCTCACTGTGCCTCTGCCTTATTTTTATTGAATATGACATCTTTTATAGCACAAACACTTGCTTGGCATTTTTGATGAGTATTTTGACACAAATGCAGTCATTGTGAGAGATAGTAACTTTGATCACACACAATAAAATTAGAAATAGTAAAATAAAACCAATCAAGATCCAAATGAGTAGAAAGGTAAAACAGGAATGTAGTCAGGAATGGGATGGGTATCAAGAGGAAGTAGACGCATAAACATCTGGGGGAGAGCAGTAAATTGTCCATATACATATACACATATACATATATATATGCTGTGTCTAGGAAGACAGTTTCTCTTGGTTGGGGTATAAATCCTGGATCTAATGTGAGCTGGCACCTGATTTGACTGTGATCACCAGATTACATACAACTGACCTCTTCTCCCTGAGAATGTGTTTTTCACTTCCTGCTATCTAGCCACCAAAGTACCTTCTACAGAGTCACACCCACCCACACACACGAACCAAACTTACTGTCATCTACTCCATCCCTACTCAGAGTGACCCTATAGGACAGGGTAGAACTGCCCCTATGGGTTTCTGGGATCATAACACTTCACTAGAGTAGAAGGCCTCCTCTTTCTCCCTTGGAGTGGCTGGTGGTATAGAACTGCTGGCCTTCTGGTTAGGAGCCCAATTCTGCACACAAGTATGGTGACACTGTTTGGAAAGTGAAGTCGTCCTTTTCCTTGTCCCTGATTAATCACTTGGCAAGTGTCTCAAATTGACCAGAGGCATGAATTTACTGCTTTCTCTGAGCAAAAAAATAGAACCTATTGCGTTGAAACCCCAAGACTTGGAAGTTCATCATAGTGCTTTCCTAAATATTTTAAGAATAGAGGAATCACACAATGTGGGGGAAGAATGCACTCTACTATTATTCTTTATTGTTGTTGTTGTTGATGTTATGTGCCATGAAGGCAGTTATGGCATATAGCAAGCTACCTTATGTACAAAACAATGAAACGCTGTCCTGTCCTAAAACTTGCTATGTTTGAGTGCAGCCACCATGTCCATTCATCTTGTTGCAGGGCCTCGTTTTTGCTGCTCGGCTACTTTACCAAGTAGGATGTTGTCCTTTTCCAGGGAATGGTCTCTCCTTATAACATGTCCAAATTATTGGAGACAAAATCTCACCATTCTTGCTTCAAAGGAGCCCACTGGATGTATGTTTTCAAAGACAAGTCTGCTAATTTTCATGGTAGTCATGGTACTTTCAAGATTTGTTGCCAGGACCATAATTCAAATGTATTGATTCTTCTTCAGTTTTCTTTAATCAATGTCCAATTTTCATATGCTTATCAGGCCATTGAAAAGATCAAGACTTGGGTCAAGTACACTTAGTCCTCAAAGAAACACCCTTGTTTTTCAGCACTTAAAGAAGGCTTTGGCAGCAGATTTACCCAAATGCATTGTGTCCTATCTTGACTACTGTTTCCAAAATACTGATTATCTATCCAAACAAGATGAAATCCTTGACAATCTCAATCTTTTGGTCCAGTTGTGAGAATTTTGGTTTGATTTACTTTGAGTTATAATCCATAGTGAAGACTGTAATCCTTGATCTTTATCAATAAGTGATTCTGATCCTCCTCACTTTCATCAAGCGAGGTTGTGTTATCTGCATATTGCAGGTTGTTAATTAGCCTTCCTGCAAATCTGATGCCACATTCTTCTTCATATAAGCCATATTCTCTGATTATATGCTCAGAATAAAAATTTAATAAGGATGGTGACAGGATAAAACCCTGCCACACACCTTTCCTGATTTTAAATCATGCTGTACTTTGTTCTGTTTGCACAACTGCCTCTTGACCCATGAACAGGTTTCACATAAGCACAAGAAAGTGTTCTGTAATTCCTGTTCTTCTCAGGGTTATCCGTAGTTTTTATTGATCCACCCAGTCAAAGGCCTTTGCATTGACACTAAAACAGAAGTAACACCTTTCTGGTATTCTCTGTTTTCAGCCAAGCTCTATCTAACATCAGCAATGATATCACATGTGGTCAAGTCCTCTTCTGAGTCTGCAATCATCTTTGAATACTCTTCAGCAAAATTTTACTTGCATCTGATAGCAATGATAATGCTCTATAATTGGTACATTCTGTTCAGTTACCTGTGTCATTTTGTTGTACTGTAGTGGCTGGCATTTTGCTGTGTTGGTGCGAATTTTGTCACTGGTATTTCAAATGGTAGGAGCATCACTCAAAGAAGCTTCTTCAGAGCTTCCTGACTAAGAAGAAAACATGTACCATGCAAGTCTAAGGAACTAGTCACAGAAAACCACAAGAACAGCCTTGAAGCACAGTCAGATACTTAAGGCCTAATGAATAAAGGCAGTGCGTTCTCACAAGCCAGAAGATGAGCCCTTCGGATCATAAAACACTCAACATATAACTGAGGAAGGGTTGCCTTCTCAAGGTAAAGTTGACTTTATTTGCAGGGATAAAGCAAAGCCTGTGACAGTAAAGCCCTCAGGACTTCCATTTGCTGATGGGCACAAACTCAAAATGAGAAGAAAAAGCTGCTGGCAGCTATTATTTGTGGAAAATATGAATCTAGGAAAATGGTAAGTCATAAAACAATGAAGGTAAGACATTGTAGGCATTAATGAGTGGACATGTACTGGTATTGGCCCCTTTTAATCAGCAAATCAAATAGTTTAGTATGCTGGGAATGGCGAATTCAAAAGGCATGACATACTATTCATAGTCAAAAAGGACCTTTCTTGAAGTGTAATGCTTCCATGAGAGGATAATATCTATCTGTATACAAGGAAATCCAGTTAATAAAAGTTCTATTCAAATTTATGCACCAACCACTAAAGATGGGAATGAAAAA
>NW_022109491.1:52234659-52237197 GCF_000313985.2 Echinops telfairi
TATGGAAAAGCTCAATATCAACAGCTAAAATGAGACCAAGGTCTGATGGTGGAACGAACCATCAATTGCTCATGAGTTCAAGTTGAAGCTGAAGAAAAATTTTAAAAGTTCAGGAGAGCCCAAATATGACTTGGACTATATCCCAGCTGAATTTCTAGAACATCTCAAGACTAGATATGTTGTATTAAATACCAATGACAGAACACCTGATGAGCTGTGGGTTGCTATCAAGAACATTGTACGTGAAGAAAGTAAAATGTCATTAAAAAGATAGGAATGAAAAAAAATCAAAGTGAATGTCAGAAGAGACTTTGAAATGTGTTCTTAATCATAAAGTAGCTTAGGCAAATGGAAGAAACAATAAAGGAAAAGAGCTGAATGGAAAATGTCAAAGGAGATCAAGAAGACAGTAAAATATTACAATGTAATATAAGAAGGTCTAGAATTAGAAAACCAAAAAGGAAGAACATGTTCAGTGTATCTTAAAGAACTGAAGAAAAATATTCAAATTTCAAGTTGCAATATTGAAAGATGCAGGAAGCATCAAAAGAAGATAGAATCCAGAGTAAGTGTACCCAAAAGTACTAGTACACATTCAACCATTTCAGTGATAGCTTATCAGCAAGAACCAATGTTACTGAAAGAGGAAGTCCAACATGCACTGAATGCATTAGCCAAAAACAAGGCTTCTGGAATTGATGGGATGCCAGTTGAAATGTTTCCACAGCTGATGAAGCACTGGAAGCACTCAGCTATGCCAACAAGTTTGGGAGACAGTTTATTGGCCAATGACTGGAAGAGTCCCGTTTGTGCCCTTTCCAGAGAAAAGTGATCCAACAGAATGCTATTCTTTAGAGCAGTAGTTGTCAACCTTCCTATGCCGGGACCCTTTAATACAGCTCCTCATGTCGTGGTGACCCCCAACCTTAAAATGATTTTGTTGCTACTTCATAACTGTAATTTTGCTACTGTTATGAATCATCATGTAAATATCTGATGTGGAGGATGTATTTTCAGTGTTACAAATTGAACATAATTAAAGCATAGTGATTAATCACAAAAACAACATGTAATTATACATTGTGAAATATTTATTTCTAATTACAAATAAATGAAAACGTGTCTTGAAGCATGGTGTAGCATGGGTAACAGTCTTAATATAACAACAGTAAACTACATTGCTATATTTTTCGACAGTATGAGTAAAAAGCCAACGTCAGTGTGAAGGTTGAGATAGAGATAGTTGCAATATGTTTTTTCAAATGGTCTTAGCCGACCCTTGTGAAAGGGTCGTTCAGTCCCCAAAGGGATCGTGACCCACAGGTTGAGAACCGCTGGTTCAGAGTAAACCAAATTGCTCTGTGGGTACTTCAGGCATAAACGTCTTAAATATAAAAACATTTCAAGATTGATAGCTCAAAAGTTTTGTTTTGGTCTTTTTCTAACAATTTAAGACATTATATTAGGGATATAGGAGGGCAATGTATGAATGACTATAATATGGACTTCATTCTTATGGAGCTATGAATTGAAATCAAAAGGCTCAGTAAGGGATTAAGTTCTGAACCCATTCATGGAAAAGTTGACTTTTTAAAAAGAGCTCTAGAGAGGCCAGACTCAGTTTTGTTTAAGACTGTTAGTTATTTAATACTTGTATAGGGGCTTTTAAAAACTGAGGTGCCTGACATATCTGAAATGGTTAGTTTCGGTGTAGGTTCGATGCCACCCTGCAATTTCTGCTTTTGTGACTGCAGCAATCAACTTTGGTACAGACTTAATATTATAGCTGAGAAAATGTGTTGGGGAAATGTGTTCTTTTTTGTCTTGTTTTAGTCAGCAAGTGCATTTGACTGGGTTCCCGAGAGAAGTAAAACCAGTGAAACAAGTGTATATATAAAGAAATTTATATCAAGAAAATAATTCACATAGTTGTGTGGCAGACAAGTTACAAGTCTGGATACATGCTCCGTCTGTGGGTCAGGTGGAAGGCTGGAGGTTTCTTTTGAGCCTGGTAGCTGCGGTGGGGGGCAAAGGACAGGGGCGGATAAATCCAATATTGACAGGAAGAACACAGAATTGTGACTGAAGAAGTAAATTAATCCAAAATCAGTAAGTCGAATGACAAGCTGCTGATGAATCCAGGATGAAGTCACAATAGAACAAACTGCTGACTGAGGTCAAAAGGCCTGGAGGTCATTGGGTTAGATGATAGATCCAAAGCCAGCAGGAAGCAAGTAAGTGTCTACACGGTGTCTACTTCTATTGAAAGCAGGCCACACTGCTGAGGACAATTTCCTTTCAATTGCGTGACGAATCATAGTACATAGCATTATAAAATTGATTGTATTGTGTTATCTCTCATCATAAGGAACTGTTGTTGTTAGGTGCTGTCAAGTTAATTCGGACCCACAGTGACCTTGTTCACAACAGAACAAAACACTGCCCAATCCTGCATCATCCTCAGAATTATTTCTATGCTTGAACCAATTGTGGAATGCACTGTGTCAATTCATCTTGTTGGGGGCTGTATGAGTCTGG
>NW_022109491.1:52239210-52240051 GCF_000313985.2 Echinops telfairi
TCAATGGGTCAATTCAATCAAGGCATTGTAGATCTGCATTACTCCCGCAGATTCATTCCAGGGTCGAGTTAAATTGACAGGTAATCAAATCTCAGGATGTGCTTTAACAAGATACAAACTGTTTCAGGTTTGGTTAAAAGTTTTCCACCAGGTAAAATTTATACAATGTTGTAAAGTACAGTTTAAAGAACAAGTCAAAACCTCTGTACTAGAATTCCAAGTAATATCTCCTGATAAAATAACATAAGGGATTTTCACACAAGCTTGAATATACTGAGTAGCAATAATATGAAGATTTACACTAATAGGCACAACAGTATTAGAAATATTGATAGACATATTGCCAATCCAGGTTTTAATTAGCTCTCCAGATGCTAATAATTTATATTAATGACCTTGAGAGTTTGTATCTCCCAACAAATGCTGCAGAGGAGGGGTTAATCCTCTATCATGCCAAATAACAGTTTCATTGCCAGTTTCTTTCCAAGAACCATTATGTTTGTGCCATATTAAAGGTATTTTTGACAATGTATTAATAAAGTTTCCATGAGGGCTCTAATCTACTATCTTAAAGTCTGTATGATTTAACAATATCTTAGGCTGTTCTCCTCGACAATGAGTCCATACCAATTATTGCATTCTGGGATCTACATTAGGGAGTGGGCAAATAGATAACAGGGTAGAAGCGGTGTCAGAGATATTACCAACATTCCCCCTAAAGCCTCTTGCAGAAATAAGAACCGTAGTTGTTGCAAAAGAAGAATGATTATATCTCACTCTCCAAACCTCATGTGAATAAGATAAACAATGAGAACCATATCTTGGGAAAATAGGGAATCCC
>NW_022109491.1:52243501-52245215 GCF_000313985.2 Echinops telfairi
TAACTATATATTTCTTTACTTGAGATGCCTTTGCTCTAAATAAATCTCTTTGCTTTCATTTAAATAGAATACACATCTTTATACTATAAACACTTAATTCTTTTCTTTTTAGTTTTTATATTTCTGATACTAACTTGGTGACTGGAATTTAGCTTGAAAACGAGAGCCAATATCAGAGCTCCCTTGTACTTAACTTTATTTCAACTCAACCATTTAATTTCCTCCAGTTCTTAAATATTGCTGTTATGCTTAAGCTCATTGTTGCATTCACTGTGTCAGTCCGTCGTCTCCGGGGCGATCTTCCTCCTTTTCGCTGACCTGACACGTTAGCAAGCACGGTGTCCTTTTTCAGGACGAGTCTCTTCTGTGGAAGAAAGGTTGGCTTTCTACTTCTGTAAATAATTAGTCTCTGAAACCCACAAGGGTCTTATAAGGTCACAACAAGTTGGTGTTGATTCAATAGCAATGAAATTGAATTGATCTCTTCTGATAACATGTCCAGAGTAGTTGAGATGAAGTTTTTAATTCGAAAGAGTATTCTGGTTGTACATCTTTCAAGAAAGACTGGTTTGCTCTTCTGGAAGGTGATGGTCCTTTCAATTTTCTTCATCAACATAATTTTCAAATGTATCGATTCTTTTTCAGTTTTCCTTATTCGTTGTCCAACTTTGACATGCATATGAGACAATTGAAAATAACATGGCCTAGGTCAGGCACACCATAATCTTTAAAGTGACATCCTTGCTTATTCAATACTTTAAAAATGCCTTGTGCAGGAGGTTTGTCTAGTGCAATATAAAATTTTGTTTCTTGACTGATTCTTACATGAACATTGATTCTGTAGCCAAGCATAATGAAATCTTTGAAAATGTCAATATTTTCTCCATTTACCATGGTGTTGTCTATTGGTCCAGTTGTGAGGATACTGTGTTCTTTACATTGAGTTATAATCCATACTGAAGGATTTAGTCCATGATCTTCATCGGTAAGTGCTGAAGTCCTCCTTGATTTCATCAGGCAAGGTTGTATTATCTGCATATCACAGGCTGTTAATAAACCTTTTCTCTAATCTTGATACTGCATTCTTCTTCACATAGTGCAGCTTCTAACATTATTTGTTCAGCATATGGATTGAATAAGTATGGTGAAAGAATACAACCCGACCCATACCTTTCCTGCAGTTTTCCTTTGTTCTGTTTGAACTACTGCCTCTTGGTCCTTGTACTGGTTTCCCATGAGCCAAATTAAATATTCTGGAATTTCCATTTTTCTCAATGTTATTCATGGTTTTTGTGTTCCACACAGCTGAATAACATTGCATAATCAAGGAAACATAGCGAAACATCTTTCTGGTATTTTCAGCTTTCAGCCAAGATCTATCAGAATCAGCAATAGTACCCTTTGTGCCACTTCCTATTCTGAATCTGCGTGAGTGTCTGGAAAGTGCTTACCAATGTTCCACTGTAGGTAATGTTAAATTATGTACAGAAAAACTTACTACATGGGCTACTCATGGTATTGTTCATGTGATAAAGAATGTGATAAGGAATGTGATGAGGTGTGTGATAAAGAATGTGATAAGGAAGTTGAAATTGTTCTGGGTGATAAGGAAGTTGAAATTATTCTGGGTGATAAGGAAGTTAAAATTGTTCTAGATTTGCAATAAGAACAGGAGAAAACAGGATGATCTCAAGCTTGTGTAAAGATCAGCTTA
>NW_022109491.1:52246382-52247555 GCF_000313985.2 Echinops telfairi
CTTTTCCTTTCATCATATTTGGATTTTTAAATTGTTATCATTGGATCACACAAGCTGGTGTGCTTCTTCCATGTGGACTTAGTTGATGCATCACTCAGATGGCTGCTTGTCTGAAAACAAGCCTTTAAAGCCCCAGACACTCTTCCAAATGATAGCCATGCACCTCTGCTTTCTTCACCACACTTTGCTGCAGCACACTTATCTTCAGTGATCTCTTCATGAAGGCGAGTATTGAGCAGGGCCATGTTACAAGAACTAACTGTTCTTGGATTGAAGCTAGAGTTAAGTGGGAACCTGAAATCCATCTGCTTATCCATGACTCTTGTTCACTTCAGTGGTCATGTCATCATTTTATGACAAAAACAAAACCACATATGAGAAACAACAATACAAAACAACAATAAACAAACAATAATCATCCCCCCCCTGGGATATAAGAAGATTGCACTGATAACATCAATAATATATCCAATGGCATGGAATTTAAGGTACTGTTGAGAAGGGGAATCTATGAGAGTATAGTCCAACTGCATTTTGCAATCCAGGAGTTGTTGCTTTTAAAGATTGAATTCTTAAATGATTAAGCTCTGTCGAGTATGTAGGTTGGTACTAGGGGAAATTTTTCCTGTAACAATCCTTACAGGAAAGGGCAGATCCTTGCTTATCAGGTTAAACCCTGTCATATTAATGCAAGGGCAGCATTGAAATAATAAATACATGGTGGTTCTGGGTCCCCTTTCATTGAATGCCCACAATGCCCAGGGTCTAACCCAAGGTCCAATGACCACCATTTCTGCAGCCTTGGGATGGCCATCATTTGCTTCCTTTCTGAAGCATCAGGGAATTTCAGTCCAAAGCCCAAGGGTTACAGGTAGTTTTGTGATGGAGTCCAGCTCCAGGAGGGTTGGATTCGATACCTGAAGGAGGTGTGGAGTTGGCGAACACAGACGAGACAGACACGAGAGATGTTCTGGTGGAAGCAATCCCTGCCGAGGTCTTCTAAACAGCTTTATTTATACCATAACAAGTTTTGCAGACCACTACATAAAAACAATGCCTTATGATTAACTCCAAAGTCACCCTTATTGTTTCCACTAAAACCTGATAAAAGACCATTATAAGGTCTGTACTTTTTTCTATCACTTTCTGTCCTCTTCCTGGTTCTTTCTTGCT
>NW_022109491.1:52249735-52250880 GCF_000313985.2 Echinops telfairi
CACACACAGGAATTTGATCAGGAGGTAAAGTAGAAGTAGTAATGAATTTACAATCTGGAAACGAGGGAATTATAAGTGCTAACATCCAAAGATGTCTCTGCTTGGCTCTAGTAACAAGGGAATCTGTGGCCAGAGTTCTAATCTCCAGTGACACACAAGGCCCTGGAAGTGGTGTGTGAAGATGGGATCCGCAAATAGGAGGCAGGGAACTATCACCTCTGTCGGTAACATTATATGAACTTTTAAGTTTAATAAAGGCACTTGATTGACCCCACAAGGAGTATGGAATAATTTATAAAAAACGGCACTTCGTGTGTTTTCCAGGTAACAGGGTCCAAAACCGGAGGTTCTGGTATGTCTGACCAATAGGTTTCAGCTGCAACTAATCCTGAGCATAATGCCTGGCACATGAGAACTGCTAGCAGAGCAGTGAAAACAACCTCCGCGGTGGGTGCCGTTCCTTGTGAAGCAACAATGTCAAGGGCTCTGTTGCTGAGCTTCTTCAGTTGTCCCCAGGTCTTTGGGAAGACAGTGCGGGTGGAGAGCTCGCGGTGGTGACGAATAGGCCCTGGCCCAGTTTCTCCACGACCTGGCTGAAGAGACAGGCGCTGGAAAGGAGAAACCAAGGCGGGACTGGCTCCCCCCGTGCGGGGAGGAGATGATAGCGACTGGCTCCCCCCGTGCGGGGAGGAGATGATAGCGCACTGGAGCATAAGTCGGAGGGGCTGGACCCGGAGCCTGTCGGAATTCATCAGGAGAGGAGTCAGCCGTTTCCCTTATGGTGCCCAAGTAGCAGGTGACATGCTGGAAGGCGGAGGAGGCGGCAGGCCCGTCATGGGAGCGAATGAATCGGTCTGGGATCCACACAGGAGAGTCAGCACTTGTGGAAAGACCCAAGCAGATCCTGTCCACAAGTGAGTAAGTCGTCTGGGCCTTTCCAGGTCCCAGTTAATCTTTCCATTTTACCAGTGGTTTAGGCTTAATGTCAGGACCCGGAAAATGTAGATTCATGGGTGTGTATCCTTCTGAATTACAATTTTAATGATTTATAACAAACAGCATGCTGTAAAAGATGATGTGGAGAGTGATATTTAAGCTCTCCTTCCTGCAAATGCTGGATTTGGTTTTTAAGTGTTTGATGAGCT
>NW_022109491.1:52252686-52253640 GCF_000313985.2 Echinops telfairi
TTTTACATTTAATTGCAAAATTACTCATCGAGCCATAATGGAGCTTTTTACAATGACCTTTTGATTGAACTAAGGGGAATTCCCAGTCATTGTCATGATATCGGGCAGCTGCTTCTTCTAGGTCAGCTTCGTCTTTAGACGAAAGTTTATCATCACTTTCCCTTGAGTCAGTTTCAACAGTATCAATCTGTTTCCTCTCTGCTTGTTCCACCTTTAACGGCATTTTCTCATCTTGCAAAGAAAGTTTCTTGGAAAGTTGAGTGACCTCTTGTAAGGGGTCTAAGGCATCTCTCACTAAGCTCCATAAGGAGAAGGTTTCTACAGGGCTTTCTTCAGGCCCATGTTCATTATATCATTCTTTTTAATTCTTCCCCTATGTTAGTCCATGTACCTAAACTGATGGTACCTTCTTCAGGAAACCATGGACTGCATCACTGTACAAAGTTTAAAATCCCTGTTATCTGAGGAGTGGACACACGGACCCCTTTTCCTTTAAGAATTTACTTTAGAATTTCTGCAAACAACAGTCGTCTTTCCTTAGACTCACTGTGGCCCATACTTCTCAAGTTCTTTATCTGTTCACCTCTACTTAACTGGTTGCCTTGCGCCAGGGGTTCTGCAGTACCCTAGGTGAAGTCCTAGCCACACTGAAAATGAGAAAAGATTACCTCCAGGTCCCTGTTGGGGGCACCACTTGACAGACTCCAGCTCCGGGAGGGAGGGTTGAACTGGATACCTGAAGGAGGTGTGGAGTCGGCGAACACAGACGAGACAGACACGAGAGATGTTCTGGTGGAAGCAATCTCTGCCGAGTTCTTCCAAACAGCTTTATTTGTACCATAACAAGTTTTGCAGACCACTACATAAAAACAATGCCTTATGATTAACTCCAAAGTCACCCTTATTATTTCCACTAAAACCTGATAAAAGACCATTATAAGGTCTGTACTTTTT
>NW_022109491.1:52254231-52269516 GCF_000313985.2 Echinops telfairi
TTCCTCACTCGATTCCCACATATCCTTCTCAGCATTCCCAAAGATGTCTCGCTGTCTAAGCCTCTGACCAATGCCACAGTTAAGGAAAGCCCTATCATATTGAAGCAAGTTTTAGATCTGGTTTCATTCGTACCTCTCAAGACTGCCCTCGCATCTGCTCCAAATGCGGTAAACATGACAATGCACAAAATTCTGAAGGATGGATTTAACAACAGCAAATATTTGAGGGATGTTGGAATCCCTCCCTGGGAAGCTCTGCTCTGCAGAAGCTCCTTCCACCAGGCTGTAGCTTTGCTAGACAGCATGGTTGGGATGGCTCCCAACAGTTTTGAGGTAGGGCCCAGTTGGTTCAGTCCAGTTGAAACCTTTGGGTGTGTTCCTTGTCCTGCCAGCTTCTTTTGATGTTTTTTTTTCCTGTTACTCAATATTTTGTCCATAATATCCTTCAATAACTTGAGACTTAAATTTTTTCTTTAGTATTCCCATCTTGAGGTATGCTGAATGTATTCTTATCTTCTGGCTTTTTAACTTCCGATCTTTACATATAACATTATACCACTTTACTTTGCCTTCTTGAGCTTCCCTTTGAAAATTTCAATTCAGCTCTTTGATAACACACACACACACACACACACACATTTGTTTTAGCCTTCTATGTTCAAGAACAAACTTAAGAGTGTCCTCTGACATCCACTTTGATATTTTCTTTCTTTCCTGTCTTTTTAATGACTTTTTACTTTCTTCATGTATGATGTTCATGATACCATCTCTCAGCTCATTTCCCTTCTGTTATTAGTATTCAAGGTGTCAAATCTATGCTTGAGATGTTCTCAAAATTCAGGTGGGATATACTGAAGGCATATATATCCCTTTTGGTTCTCAAGAATTTGCTTTAATTCACTTCAATTTTAGCCTGAACTTACATATGAACAATTTATGGCATGTTCCACAGTCAGATCCTGTCCTTGGCTTGGGTGCTGATATTGAACTTCTCCTGTGTCCTTTCCATAAGATGTAGTCAATTGGATTGCTGTTTGTTCCATTTGGCAAAGTATATGAGTAGTGACTGTTTATGTTGTTGTAAAAGGATTTTCAGTGAAGTTGTTGATCTTGTGAAATGTTATCGTGCACTTCCATCTATCAAAGACTGAAGCAGGACCCAAACCTCACCCCATGTACACAAATAAACTCAAGGTGGACCAAAAACCTAAATTAACGTGCCAGAGACATAAAGATCATTGATGAGAAAATAGGAACTAATTTTAGGGCCCTATTGCAGCACATAGACACACTACCAAATATAACAAAGGAAATATACACACAGTAGTGAAAAAAATCAATGGCTGGGATCTACTAAAAACAAGACACTTATATATACTAAAAGACTTCATCAAAGAATGAAAAGAGAACCCGTGGACTAGGGAAAAATCATTGACAAAGATAAAAGTGATGAGACTAATCTCAAAAATCTATAGAAAACTGCAACACCTCAATAAGAAAAAGAAGAATTGTGCAGTTAGTAAGTGGGTGGAAGGCAGTTCACCAAAGCCTACGTCCAAGTGACCAACAAGCTTATGAAGAAATTCTCATGATCACTAGTAATCCAGGATATGCAATCAAAGAAATTATGAGCTATCACCTTACACTGAAACTGACAACCAAATAAAAACAAAAACAGAAAACAAACAAATCTGGAGAGGTCTCAGATATATTCCCTTATACACTGATCCAACAGTCCCTCTGTTGGGTGTACATCTGAAAGAAGTAAGAGTCAAACTGTAAACAGACATAGTTATACCCATGGTCATTGCAGTGTTCTTCACAATAGCAAGGAACTGGAAACACCCTACATACCCCATCAGTAGAAGAGTGGGTACATACACACAATGAAATGCTGAATAAAATAAGCCAATAAAAAGGGCAATTTTTCTATGAGACCATTGCCATTAAAAGGAAAGAAAGAAAAGAACAAGAAAAAAAAGATAAAGGCTTTAATACCAAAGGGAAGAGACTTTGGAGTTTACCAAAATGGATAAGGCACAACAAGAAGGATAAAGCAATGAGCTAAATGGTTGATGGTTGATGGGTGTTGGCTTGTTGAAGTGGTTGATACTAATCCACAGGAGAGAGGAGCGAAATCAAGGAGTGAGTGATGGATAAATGGTTGAGGGATTTGCTTAGTAGACTGTTGACTACAATGTTAACAACCTGAAATTTAAACCCCCACCTAAATCACACGCACACACATACACATGCTTTCTACCATGCAATGTGGTTTCATATCTATTGCCAAAGCCATAATTTCCAACTATTGCTTTTTCTTCTTTGTTTCTGTCACATTTCAATAACCAATAATTATCAATTCACCTTGATTGCATGTTTGATCAATTTCATACTAAAAGAGTTGGTAGAGTTCTTCGCTTTCTTCATTACTAACTTTAGTGGTTGGTGTATAGATCTGAATCATATTGGCATTAATTGGACTTCCTTGTAGATGTATAGATGTTTTCTTATCACAGACAGCATTGTGCGTCAAGGTAGATCTTGAAATGCCCTTTTGGATGATGAATGAGATGTCATTTCACTAGCATTTGTTATTCCAAGAAGAGTACGCCACTTTATTCTCTGATTCAAAGTGGCCAATGCCAGTCCATTCCAGCTCACTAATGCCTAGGATATTGATTATTATGTGTTCCATTTCATTTTTATGACTTCCAATATTCCTAGTCACACTTCATATATTTCAGATTCCAATTATTATTGGAGGTTTGATGCAACCCCTGGCCTTTTGAGTCATGCCCATCAGCAAATGGAGGTCCCGGAAGCTTCGCTCTATGCACATGATTATGGCAAACTCTACTTTGAGGAGGCAGCTCTTTCCCAGGCCGACTTTGAATGCCTTCCACCCTAAGGGGTTTATTTTCTACCACAATGTTTTGCTGCTATTCATAAGGGTTTTGGTGGTTAATTCCTCAGTAGTGGACAGCCTATTTCTTCTTCGAAGTTTATTCTTAGTCGGAGGCTCCACTGAAACCTGCTTATCTTAGGTGACCATGCTAATACTAATTACCAGCCACATTGCTTCCAGTTTCACAGTAACATGGACACCACCACAGTATATACATTTAATTATAACCTATTGTTCTGACATAAAAGAGACTTGTCGTGCTTAAGCACTCAGCTGCTAATCTTGAGGTCTGTTTTTCAAACCCTCAGCAACATCATGGAAGAAAAGACCTGGCAATTTTTTCTTTTAAGTTTCATAGCCCAGGAAACCCTATGGGGAAGTTCTAATCTATCATATAGGGTAACTATGAATTGAAATCAACTAGATACTACACAACACCAGACTGTAATAGGTAAAAATAATTGCATTGATTTTGGTGTTCCTGGCCCTAGACCCAGTGTTGATTCAAATTAGGCCACAACAGTGACTAACTGGGGAGATCAATGTTCCTTTCCTGGAGAAGTATCTGCTGTTTCACGAAGCAACGAGAACACCCGAAAACAGGTCAAAAAGTAAAGCAAATCACAGCAAAGTACAATTCATGTCCAATCCCCTGCTCTCTACACCTAACTGATTATAAATTACACAGATGAAGCTCCCGTGAAGATTATAACATTGGCATATTACCATTGCTAATGGAGTCCAGGTGCTTACTGTATGCCTCATTAAGAGGATGGTTCACTGTTCCGAAGTCACTGTTCCCAGAGAGCCCCAATCGGGTATCAGCCACATGCTGCTATTTCCATGGGATTGAATATATTCACTTGAGTAATGAAGACAGAATAGAGGTACATGGTTACTTATAGACATATAGAGACATAATAAGAGTAATGGAAAAGATAGATTGTGTAACACGCACGCCACCAAATATATTTAATAATTATTCTGTGCCAGACATTGAATGACAACTATTTGGTGATGAGTATCTACAGAGAGTACAGCAAGGCCTAGCCCCTAAGTGTCTAGTGTGAAATAAACACATCAACAGGTACTTAAAGGGGAAAATATAGTAAAAGAAACCTGCATAGGGACAATTGAGGAGAGACGGGAGACTTTATGGAGGAGGTGACACATGTACTTGGTAAGATGAGTATGGGTTTGGGTAAACCCAAAAGTAGGATTGTTTGAGTGGAGTGTCATAAAATTTTCAGACAGATTACGTGGCTTCAGCAAATAAGTGATAATATATCTAGCCATTTGCTGAATATTTAAACCAATCACGTGCTCGGAATTTTTGTGGGGGTGTGGCTTATCACATTTTTAAGGTTATATTATCAAATGGTGGTTTATTAAATAACTAATCATTTTATAAATTTTCACGATGATTGTCTCTAATGAAAAAACACACAAAATTCATTGTCAATTTCCACAGCCAATTAGACTTCAAATAACATAGTCACCATAAAAGCAACAACAAAACTCATTGCCATTAAGTGAATAACAGCCGTTGTTACGGTGACTAACTCATAGCGACGAAGTTACAGGCTTCCTATGAGTTAGTCACCATGAGAACTGTAACTAATTGCTGAATAGCTTTAGGTACTAGACACTAAACAGGTGATTCTCAACCTTCCTCATGCCACGACCTTTTCATACAGTTCCTCATGTTGTGGTGACCCCCAACCATAAAATTATTTTTGTTGCTACTTCATAACTGTAATCTTGCAACTGTTATGAATCATAATGTAAATATCTGATATGCAGAATGTATTTTCATTGTTATAAATTAAACATAATTAAAGCATAGTGATTAATCACAAAAAATATGTAATTATGTATTGTGAAAAATTTGTATTTTCCGATGGTCTTAGGCATTCCCTAGTGAAAGGGTCGTTCGACTCCCAAAGGGGTCACGATCCACAGGTTGAGAACCACTGCACTAAACATTCAGTCATAATAGAAATGTAATGTATTTTATGCTGTTTTTTCCATTTTATTTATTAGGTTTTGAGAACAGAATGGTTAATCAAATTACAAGGAGTCATGCAACTTGGAAATTCATGAAAATAATAAAATGTCCAAAATTAGGCTCATATAATTAATTCTTTTGATAGAGTCATCCTTGTCATTTGATGGATAAAGATAGGTTTATAAATAAGTGATTTCATTCAACATGGAAATAAATGGTTAAATGACCAGCTTACTGTTAACCAACCAATGAAGGAAGAAATTAAAACATAAATTAGACATTAACTAAAAGAAAAAGGAAATGAAAATACAACATATCAAAATCTATAGAACACATGAAAATGCTCAGAGGTAAATTCTGAGGTGTAAATGCCATTTTTAAAAAAAAAAAGATCATCATCAATCAAAAAACGAACTGAAAACTAGAGGAGTTAGAAAAAAGAACAAACCAAGTTCAAACTAACCAAGCAGAAGGATATAAGGATTTGGGAAAAAGTTGAGTAAATTGAAAAATTTATTCTAAAAGTATTTTTGAAATCTATGATGTATGGATTGTTATAAGAGCTGTAAGAGCCCCCAATACAATGATGTTTTAAAATATCAATGAAGTAGAAGTTGATGTAGAAAGAAGGACCAATAAAATTTGGAAGGCTTTGGCTAGAATAACAAAGGGAAAGCACATATATATCCAATATTATAAATAAAAATGAGAATATTAAGCCAATGAGAATATTTAATTAAATAAAAGAAATAATTAGATAATACTCTGAGCAAATATATAACAACATAATTTAAATTTTATACTAAATGGAAAATTCCTAGAACTAGACAAACTTCCTAACCCTAAAACTAAAAGAAATAAAAGGTCTCTCTATATCTTTAATACGTGGAAAGATCAACAAAGTTATTAAAAACCTCTAACAAAGCAATGACTCAGTTCTGTTAGCTTCCTGAGTAATTCTATCATATAATGCATAGAAGTAACAACAACTCTTCTGAAACTCTTGTTAAAGCAGAAGAAGAAGGAGTCTTCCTAACTTATTCTATGGGGCTAGCATCACTCTGATAGCAAAAACAGACAACACAAAAGACAATACAGACATGAAAAAAATGAAACTACAGACCAATATCTCTGAAGAATATTAATATAAAAACCCTCAAGAAAATATTACTAAAATGAATAGAGAAGCACATTTAAAGCATTATACATCCTGAGCAAAGTATGGTTAATCCCAGGAATGCATGGGTGATTCAACACTAGAAAATAAATCAAAATAATACACCATATTACTAAAACAAAGGACAGAATCACATGACTCAATTGATGCAGAAAAGATTTTTTATGAAGTCCGAGACTTTTAACAATAAAACACTCAACACACTAGGAACAGAAATGAATTTCTTCAATTTGATAAAGAGCATTTATGAAAAACGTACAGCTAACATCATACTCAATGGAGGAAAACTAAAATCATTCCTCTTAAGGTCAAGAACAAGATAGAAGTGCCTGTTATTAAATATACTGGAAATTCTATCAAGACCGTTAGGAAAATATGATAAATTTTAAAAAGCATTCAAAATGGGAAGAATGAAATAAAGTTATCTTTCTTTGCTGATGATATGCTACCCTGAGTCACCCACATGAAAGGTAGCCGTACTAACAAATGAAGTCAACAAAGAAGCAGGATGTAAGCTTAACAAACACACATTTTTTGGTGCAGATTATATATTACCTATGAATGAGCTGAAAAAGAAAATAAGAGAAAATTCCCATTTATTATAGCTTTCAAAGAGGACACAATATGTATGAATACCTTTAAATGAAGCTGTACACAAAATTACTAAACCCCACCGCTTGTCTGTCAGTGTGTTGCACTGCCGTGACTTGTGAACCAGATGCATGGTCACTGGTATTTCAAATGCCAGCAGAGTCACTTAAAGCGAACAGGTTCCAGCGGAGCTTCCAGATTAAAAACAGACTATGCAGAAGGACTTGGCTTCCACCTTGGAGGAAGCGGTTGCTGAAACTAAGATGCACAACACGGAAAGATTACGGATACTGAAGGCGTACTGAATGAAAGCAGAGCCCTGAGGGTAGTGTTGGAGGAGGCATCCCAGGGGTCAGAAGGCCCTCTAATTGTGACTGAGGAGGATCCGCATTCTCAAAATAGAGTTGACCGTGGTTTCATGAATGGAGTGAATCCTGAGAAGTGGAAACTTCAGGATCTTCATATGCTGATGGGACACAAATCAAAATGGGAAAAAATAGCTGCAAAAATGTACTAATAATTTGAATTTGGAATGCACAAAAAAAAATCTAGAAAAATTGGAAGTTGTCAAAAATGAAGAAGTAAGTAAAAAGATAGATATTCTGGGCTTTAGTGAGTATTGGCCACTTTGAATAAGAAAACCATATGGTTTACTAAGCCAGGAATGACATAATGAAGTGGAATGAGTTTGCATTTATTGTCATAAAGGACATTTTGAGATCTATCTTGAAGTACAATCCTCTCTGTGCTAGGATTCTATCTGCCTTCATGGAAATCCAATCACTACAACTATTATTCAAATTTAGGTGCCTACCACAGAAGCTAGTTATGAAGAAACTGAAGAATCATATTAATGTGTTCAATCTGAAATTAATCAAATGCACAATTAAGATGCATTATTAGTAATTAGAATGCAAAAGTTGGAAACAAAAAGGAAAGCACAGTAGTTGGAAAATCTGGTCTTGGTGATAGAAATGAAGCTGGACTTGTTCATAGCAAATAACTTTTTTAACAATTCAAAAGGTGATTATACACCTGGACCTCTCCAGAATACACAGAAATAGAATTGATTGCATCTGTGGGAAGAGACAAAGGAGAAGCTCAATTTGTGCAGCTAAGATCGGGCCAAGAAAATTGTGGGACAGATGATTAATTGCTCATATGTACAGTCCGGTTGAAGCTGAAGAAAATGAGAACCAATTCATCAGAGCCAAAAGACAAACTGAAGGGTATCTCACCTGAATTTTGGTGACCTCTCAAGAGCACGTTTGATGCATTGAACACTAAGGACAGAAGACCCGAGGAGCTCTGGGAAGCCATTAAGATATCATTCATGAAGAATGCAAAAGGTCATTGAAAAGACAGGAGAGAAAGAGAAGATCCAAGCAAATGTCAGAAGAGTCAGAATTGGCTCTTAACCGTGGTATAGCTAAAGGAACTGGAAGAAATTAGGAAGTCACAAGCTGAACAAAAATTCCAAAGGGCAACTCAAAAGACAAACACTATTAACATGTGCAAAGACTGATATCATTGATATTGAATGCAAATAAAATTTTGCAGAAGATCATCCAACAGTTGCAGCAATACATTGGCAGAGATCTGCCAGAGGTTCAGGCCAGATTCAGAGATAAGGTGGCACAAGAGATATTATTGCTGACTTCAGATGTGTTTGGGCTGAAAGCAGAGCATACCAGAAAGATTTTTACTTGGGTTTTATTGATTACACCAAGACATTCAACTGGGTGGATCATAACGAACTATGGCTATCCTTGAGAAGAAAAGAATGGGATTTCAGAGGACCTCATTGTGCTCATACTGAACTTGTATGTGGAGCAGGAAGCAGTTGTGCAAAGAGAACAAGGACTACTGTATAATTTAAAATCAGGAAAGGCATGAGTTAAAGTTTATGCTGAGCAAATCATTGGAGAAACTGGGCTAGATGAAGAGGACTGGGGCATCAGGGTTGGAGGAAGGTTTACTAACCACCTGTGGTATGCAGATGGCACAAGCTTCCTTGCTGAAAGTGAGGACTTGAATAACTTGTCAATACTACCCAATCAATATATACATTCAAATCAATCTGCCTCAAATTTCCAACAGCTTTCTTTTTGACGTGGAAAAAAATCAATCTTCAAATTTATATATGACAGGTGCAGTGATGGGCATATGGTCCAATGCAATAGAATTGAGAGGTAATTGTCCACATCTAGTAATAAACTAATCTTCATCATGAACACTAAATTCATGAAGCCAGGGGAGATTGCCTCTTTAACAAATGGTAGCAAGACAACTGGATATTTACATACAGACTAGTTAAGACCCATGCTTTACATGCAAGACCCACTTTTGTTAGGGGCCACCAAGTTGGTTTCAACTCACATTGATTCTGTGTACAACCTAAGGACACACTGCCCGGTCCTGAACTATCTTCACTACTGTTCTTATGTCTGAGCCCGTAGATTCAGCCCCCGTGTCCAGCCATCCTATCAAATGTCTTCATTTTCACTTTCCCTACACTTTACCAAACATACTATCTTTCTCCAGGGACTGATCACTCTTGACATGTCCAAAGTCTGTAAGATGAAGTCTCGCTATCATTTTCACTAAGGTGCACCCTGGCTGTAGTTCTTCCAGGACAGATTTGGGCAGTCTGTGGTACTTTCAATATCCTTCGCCAGCACCATACTTCAAATGCATGAGTTCTTTTTTAGTCTTCCCTAGTTAATATCTAACTTTCACATGCCTATGAGGCAGTAGAAAATACATTGGCTTAGGTCAGGGTCACTTTAGTCTTCAAAGTAAAATCTTTCCTTTTCAATACTCTACAGAGCTCTCGTGTAGCAGATTTACCTAGTGCAATGTGTCCTTAGATCTCTTGACTGGTGTTTCCATGAACATTGCTTGTGGATCCAAGCAAAATGAAACTGACAACTTTCATCTTTTCTCTTTTTACCATGATGTTACTTATTGGTCCACTCATGAGTATTCTGGTCTTTACGTTGAATTTTAATCCATACTGAAGGCTGTAATCCTTGATTTTCATCAGTAAGTATCTCAGTTGTTTCTCCCTTTCAGTGAGCAAGTTTGTGTCATCTGAATATCACTGGTGGTTAATAAGCCTTCTTCCATTCCTGATACCACATTCTTCTTCATATAATCCAGTGTCTCTGATTATTTGTTCAGCATAGAGATTTAATATGTATGGTGAGAGGATATAACCCTGATGCACACCTTTCCTGATTGTAAACCGTACAATATGCCCTTGTTCTGTTTGTACAACTGCCTCCTGATTTATGTACATGTTGATTTATGCTTGATTTATGCTCATTCTACAGGAGCACAATGTAGTGCTCTGAGACTCCCATTCTTCTTTTATTATGAATTTTAAATACCTTTATTATTATTTTAAGATCATTTTATTGGGGATTCTTACAACTCTTGTTATAATCCATACATCTATTTTATCAGACATATTTGTACATATATTGCCTGGTTCTTTTCTAGATGTTTATTTTCTATTGAGCCCTTGGGGACAGCGCCTCTTTTCTTCCCTCCGCACCCCTCCACCCTCGTGCTCCCTTGATAGATTATAAATTGTTATTGTTTTCATATCTCACACCAACTGCTGTCTCCCTTCCACTCTGGTTTCTGTTGCTCTTCCCCCTGAAGGAAGGTGTGTGGTTATGGTGCCATTCATTGGATTCGGTTACCCCTTCCTCCCCTCCCTTCCCTATCTTCCCCCTGCCATTTTGGTATAGCTCTTCCCATTCCTGTTCCTGGATTTCATGTGCCATGAGCTTTATCTCTTGTCTATACCTATGAACATGTTCCAGTCCAGTCCAGAGTGGGAAGCAACACTGGGGTCATGATAGTGGGGGGTGAGGAAGCCTTACGGAACCAGAGGGATATTGTGTGATCCATCAGTGCTCTACTGTACCCTGATTAACTTATCCCTTCCCTGTGACCCCTCTGTGGGGGGATGTTCCATTGTTTACAGGTGGGCTTTGGGTCTCTTCTCCAACTCCCCTCATTCTCAACAGCTTATTTTTGTTTGTTTGTTGTTTGTTGTGAATCTTCTGATGCCTGTTACCTGGTCCCGATGATACCTCATGATCACACCAGTTGGTGTGCTTACTCCTTGTGGGATTGTTGCTTCACTGTTGGACGGATGTTTGTTTAACCTCAAGCTTTCAAGATCCTAGACACTATATATTTTAATAGCCAGACACCATCCACTTTCTTCACCCCATTTGCTTATTCACCCATTTTGTCTTCAGCAATTTTGGGTGTGTGTGTGTGTGTGTGTGTGGAGGGGGGGGCGTGTTAGCATCACAAAATACCGTTTGTTAGAACAAAGTGTTCTTGTATTGAGGGAGAGTATGAGCTGAGGCCCAAGGCCCATCTGCAGCCTCAGTATATTGCCTTATAAATATATGTACATAGACCATTTTTTTATGGATTTTTATGGATTAATGTATTTACATAAGTACACACCTCTATTAATACCTGTCTATAGCTTTGTGGCCTAGAGCCTTCCTCTATTTCCTTTTGCCTCCTCTAGCCCCACCTCAAATTCCTCCTTCTTCTACCTCTTAGTACTTCCTCTCAGTTAGATTGCTGTTGCTTTAATACCCACAGGATCTCTACAACGTCCGAGTTGTTGGTTTTAATTCCGTAGTTGTTCCCTTCTCTATGGCATTGTTTGCTCAACCCACCCTTCCCCTCGCCACCTTCTCCCCTCAAAACCCTCTGGAGTCATTGGCCCCTTTGCTTTTTCCCCAAGTTTGTTTCCCTTCCTGTCTTATATAAATATGCAAACCAACAATGTCCTAGGCCAAACATTAGAGAAACAAAAGATGGAAAAAAGAAAAGGAAAAAAGACAATGTAAAAAAAAAAAAAGGTGAGGGGATTAAAAACCAAAAAAAACATGCATAGTTCCAGGTCTGTCTGCTGGCCTTTATGAATCTCTCCCTCCCTGGTCCTGGGGGAACTCCAGGGGCTGCCCCTCCTAGCTCGAAGTCTATTTTGGGGAACTCTTTAGGGGCTTTGTGGGTTGGCTTTGCTCCAACTGCTGATCTGTTATGCTCCCTTCTTGGTTTGTCCCACTGCAGGGGACTCAAGCTACACTATCTCCCCGCTGCGTATACCAATTAGTGTCCTCTGTCGCAGTATGCCCCAGTTAGGGGACAACATGTCTGGGGTTGTTGATGGCCTTACAGTCTGTGCCTTAGCAGCTCCATGCAGGGACATCATCCTCTGGGCTTGGTGTTCCAATATGGAGTCTAGACCCACTGTCCCTTTCTCTTTGTACCTCTTGGTTTGCTTCCGTGTGGGCATGGTAAATCGACGCATTTCCCCCACCTGAAGGGTTAGTGTTGTTCTCTGTGGCACATTCTTCTAGGGGAGGGGTCAGATTGGCTCTTGTTGGGGACGGCCCTGCAGCTTAATCTTTTCATACAATCCTCCATATGGTTGTGTTGCCCTCCTGATTTGGTGTGCCGTGGTGGAATCTGTATGCATGCTCCCATTTCTGTGGAGACATACCAATACTCTCCCTCTGGGTGGATTAGAACCCTGCTCTCCCAATTCCAAAATCTCAATTTCTCCACCCCCACCCCCTATTCTCCTTCCTCCTTCCCCCCTTTCCCCTTCTTTATGTAGAATTCACATGTACCTTCTTGGGGTTGGTCTGACCTCCTCCCAGCTGCCTGTGCCTCCACCATATATTATGATATAAATGTCTTTTCTTCTATACCTATTGTGCTGATTACACTTGCCTCAAGGAACTCATATTATACTTGTCCTTTTGTGATTGGCTGACCTCGCTTAGCATATTTTCCTCCAGTTCTTCCCGTGAAATGTGTTTCGTGTGCTCATCCATGCTTTTTAGTACTGCATATTACTCCAGTGTGTATGTGCCAAAGTTTACTAATCCACTCATTTATCAATGGAAATTTAGGTTAATTCCAACTCTTTGCGATTGTGAATTGCACCACAATAAATATTAGGGTGCAGACAACTGGTCGTGTTTTATTTCTTACCTCTTTTGGGTATATGCCCATTGGAGGGATAGCCGGGTCATAAGGTAGGTTTCCATTTTCTTTAAATATCGCCAGATTGCTTTCCACAGTGGCTGTACATTTCTACATGACCACCAGCAGTGAAGGAAAGTTCCTATTTCAAAACACCCCCCCCCACCACCAACATTTGTTGCTCTCTGATTTTCTTATTCGGGCTAACCTAACTTCAAGGGTGTTAGGTGGCATCTCATGGTTGCTTTAATTTGCATTTATCTTATGGCTAATGATCAGGAACATTTTCTCATGCGTTTCTTGGCCATATGGGTCTCCTCCCTAGTGAAATTTCTTTTCAGTTATGTTGCCCACTTCCTCAGGGAGTTGTCTGCAGGCCAGGAGGGTATTGTAGATTTTAGCAATAAGCCCTTTGTTTGTTGTGTCATTGCTAAAAAAATCCTCTCCCAGTCTATGGTTTGCCTCATTACCCTCTTGGTGAGGTGTTTAGAAGTGCACAGGTGTATTATTCTTATTAAATCCCATGTTATCTTGGTAATTGTTGGCACATTGGCTTCTGGATGGAGTTGGCTTATATGGTGGTCACCTGCTTGTGTATGGTGGATGGTGGTCCTCTGACGATAGTGAGTCAGCCAGTATATTCTGCAGGGTTGGGTGTCTTATAGCATATTCTTTGAGTTTTTCCTTTTCCTGGAAGACCCTTAACTCCCCATCTATCTTAATGGATAATTTGGCAGGGTAGAGGACTCTTGGGCAGGCATTTTTTTTCTATGAGCTACTGAAAGATGTTACTCTAATCTCTCCTCTTCTTCATGGCTTCTGCTGATAGGTCTGAGCATATTCTTATCTGAGCACCCTTGTATGTGACCATCTTCTTTTCTCTTGCTGCTCTTAAATTTTTCTCTTTTTTACTCGATGTTGGATATTTTAACTATTATATGCCTTGGTGAGTTTTTCTTGGGGTTTAGTCTAATTGGTGTCGTTTCTGCTTCCTGTATGAGTGCCTAATACTCATTCATTAAGGCTGGAATGTGTGCTTCCAGAAATTCCCTCGCTATTTTAGCTGTTGACTTGCTCATTGAGTGCTGCTCTGGTAGACCAGTTATTTGAATATTGTACCTATTCATAGCATCAGTCATTGATCTCAGGTTATCTTTCATCTCTTTTATTCTCTTATTTGACTCTCTTTTGCTGGAGTCTGCCTGAGTGTCTTTGAGATTGCTGACATTGTTCTTCACCTCCTCAAATCTATTCATAAAACCTGTGATCTTGTGTGCAGCTTCTCATCCGTTATCACCTATTTTTCCCTTTGGTGCATGGACTTCATCCCCTCTATCTTGTGGACTTCATCTCCTCTATCACTGCATCCTTATTCTGCGTTGCCTCCCTCAACTCCTGTATTACTCCAACCAGACTTCTGAAGATTTCTTTTTTGTGGCAGATTCATGACTGATTATTTTATGAGTGTCATTAACTCTGTTGTGTATTTTGTGTTTCTGGTTGTTTTGTTGAGAGTGATGCGGTTTTCTGCTGCTTCCTTGACCCCTTTGTGGAGGTGGGCACTGTTTCTGGGAGACCAAGGGGTCATGAGTTCTTTCTGTGTGTTACTGATCAGGGTGCTTTTGGGGGCTGCCTGTGGCCTACTATGGAGGTGGTTTATACCGTTGTGTAGGCAGGAGTCCATGGCAATTCAGTGACCAACAGTGGTGTGTAGTCTCAGTGACTGGAGTGGGGCTAGAGCCTGTATGTATGCCCCTGGGCTGTTTTAATGGCCTTTTATTTTATTTAATTTTTAATTTTGGTGTGGGTGCTCAGTGAGAGCCTCCACTGGGTGGAGGTGCCTGGAATTGGTGAGGGCAGCTGCCGCTTCATGGGTGGTGAGCACCATACTGGCATGAGACAGGCCATTGCTGCTTAGTGTGATGGGAGGGGAGGAGCCCCATATGCAATGATAAAGTTGAGGGTGGGCCACTCGGCGGGTGTTGGCCATATTGGGGCCTAAGGTTGTGTGGATGTCATGGGCTAGGAAGCCCAGGACCCATGTTGCTTAACCCCTGGGCTCCAGAGCCAGGCAATATGTGGCGGATGTATGCTCTACAGACTGAGGATGCGCTCCTCCCTACTCCCCATAGGCCAGGGAGCCTAGGGTAGTGTTGAGCTGGCACAGATGGAGCAGCATGGGTGAGCATGGGCAGGAGCAGGGTGGGAGTGTGGGTGGAGGGTTCTCATGTCACCCAACCTGCTACAGGTAGAAGGTCATTTCTTGTGTGTCTCGGTGAATGGAGGGAGACCCAGAGCTTGGTGGTAGATCGCGGCCATGCGGAGAAAGGGGAACCATGGCAGAACAGAGCAGCTCTCCTAGAGGGAGTGCTCTGAGTGGGCAGCTGCTGCACAGGGCTCCTGCCACAGCTGTGTGAGTCTTGGCAGGGCAGCCAAACAGCTCCTGGCATGGTGACCAGACCTGGGGTGGAGTGGGGCAATCAATGCATGGTGACCACGGTGGCATGGTGGTGGCATGCAGGAGCAGCCCAGCCAGCAGAGCCAAGATGTCCCAGGGATCACATCTCA
>NW_022109491.1:52270301-52280717 GCF_000313985.2 Echinops telfairi
TATGACAAAATAATAATAATTTATAAATTATCAAGGGTTCATGAGGGAAGGGGTAGCGGGGAGGGAGGGGAAAAATGAGGAGCTAATACCAAGGTCTCAAGTTGAGAGCAAGTGTTTTGAGATTGATGATGGCAACAAATGTACACGTGTGCTTGACACAATGGATATATGTATGGATTGTGTTAAGAGTGGTACGAGCCCCCATTCAAATGATTTTTTTTAAAGACAAGAAAAACTTTAAAAAAACATTTTAAATGAAAATTTCAGGTACTGCTTCAAGACTGAGCCCTCAACAATAGAGTTTGGCTATATCACCAAAGGCCCATGCAAGAAAAGCAAACTGGAAAAATGGGCTTTCATCAAAACTAAAGAATTCTGTTTGGAATATCCAGCCATTCCGCTAGAGAAAGAGGGGGCTTTCTGCTTCTGTAAAGAGTTACAGTCTCAGAAACTGACAGGCGCAGTTCTACCCTGTCTTATAAAGTTGCTGTGAGTCAGTATTGACTTGATGGCAATGAGTTTGCAGTTTGGGGTTCTTCAATATAATTTGTTAACAAGGCAAAGCACAACCTACAGTGTGGGAGAAACTTTTGGGGAATTATACGACAAACAAAAATATGTAAAGTATGCATAAAGTCCTACAACTTAACAACAAAAAAAACCAAACAAGCACTCTAATAAAAATAACATGAAAAATATTACACCAAAGAAAATATTGAAATGACCCAAAATGCATTAAATGGAACTGGCCATCTTTAGTTATCATAGAGACGCAAATTAAAACCACTATTTGATAAAATTTCATTCCCACCAGGAATGATAACATAAAAAACAAAACAAATGGATAATAACAAAAGTTGGCAAGGATGCAGGGAAATTGAAATCTATTATTGGTGGAATGTAAAATGATAAAACCACTGTGGCAAATAGTGTGACTGTTCCTGAGAAAAACAAAAACTAAAAATAGAACTACCATGTGATCTACCCATCTCAATCCTGAGTACATAAAAAATAGACTAAAGAGTTGTAACAACAATAGGCATATGCCATCCTTGGTTTATTGTGGCACTACTTACAATAGCCCAAAGTTGCAAACTGAAAAGTCTATCAACAAATGAATAGATAAGTGTGGCATGTAGTACAAAGTTATACACTCAAATAGGCAAAGAAATGAAGTCATGTTACATGTTATGTCATGAATAAACCTTGAAGTTTTTATGCTGAGTGAATTAGGTCAATCACTAAAGGATAAATATTGCATGGTCCCCCTTATGAAAACTGATGTGATTTCGGCAAATTTAGATATGCAAAGTTTTATTATTGATTACCAGGGATAGGAAGGAAGAAGCAGAAGGGAGCCATTGTTTGGGTAGCAGTGAGTTCCTGTGTATGATTATGAAAATATTGGCATCAATAAAGCTAATGGTTATATAATTAATTAATTAAGCTAATATCAGAAAGTTGTACCTCTGAAAATTGGTGACTTGGAAAATACTGATTTATTTGATGCAAAGAGAAAAAAAGTAGCTTTTGAGGTTGCTTATGCAAAAAGCACACTACAGGGTTTGGAGATTTAGCATCATAGTTTCATGGGACATTCCAATCATAAGGACTATTCTTTCTCGGTACTTCTAATCTAGTTAATTGCGTAGTCACTGGAATCTTAAAAGCTATTAAGCAACCATCCAATCCATTCAGTTGCTCATCTAGAGCAACAGAGGGGAAAGAGTCAAACTGGAGGAGGGAGTACATGCATATCTTGGCTGTCACCATAAGCAACTCCTTTCCTTTGATGTGAGCATGGACCAGAATGTTGTGTTTCTAACAAGAGTGAATGTTTTCATCAAAGATTTTATAGATGAATCCTGATAAAATGGGGAGGATGTAGGACATAATTTCAAATTCTCAATGGAATTCAGCCTTTCTGAAGTTATAGAAGTTGAATGAACTTCACAATCCATTGCCCTCATATAATCTTTAAACTTAATACCTTAAATCAAAACTATTCACCGAAGTCTTCTTTGAATCAGACAGTTTATCTTAATTAGTAAAGTATGTCTGCCTTGAGCATGGTGCTCTTTTAAAGAATTATTATCTATGTGAGATCAAATTGACAATGACAAAAGGTGGGATGTTCTCATTATCTTAAGCTAAGTGTGCAATGAGCTTAAGATAATGGTGGAAGTAGATGTTGGAAAAGAATAGCAAGAACGATAGCCTACGTGCAACTTGAAAAATAGAACGAATGTCATTTAATTGTACATGCAAAAACTGCTGAAATAGTACATCTTTAATTGTATATTTTTGTAAAAATATATATAATAAAAAGTTTCAATATATGTATACCATTTGGTGGCACTCTTGATGGTTTTATTTTTAACAGTTTTTTGGCATATAATTCACTAACTATACAATTCAATGGTTTCAATATATTGAAAAGAATTGTGTAATTATCACCACAATCAATTTTAGAGCATTTTCTTTATTCTTGTACCCATTATAATTAGCTCTCCATGGACATAGCAGAATTGCTCCCATGGGTTTCTGAGACTGTAATTCTTTATAAGAAGAGAAAACCTCATCTTTCTCCTGTGGAGCTGCTGGTGGTTTCAAACTGCCGACCTTGCAGTTCACAGCCCAATGTATCATAAAAAGGCCACCATTGAAATTTGTTTTAAACCAATTAATTTAGTGTCCATAGATTACCTATCTTGGAATTTATATGAAAACAATTATACAAAAACACACCAATAACAACAAAATAAAACAGAAAAAAATCTCAATTCAAAAGAATGCAGGAGATAATAGAAACTAGAACAAATTAAAAATGAGTCAAAAAGGTAAGTAAATGTTAAGGTGTTAAAATTTCATTAACTCTGTCTACAGTAATCCATTTTCAAATGCATTCTGTCTGTGGTAGGGTTATTTATATTCCTAATTAATAGTCTGAGAAAGTTCAATGAAGGCTTAATCCAAATAGGGACTTTGAAAGTGGATTTTGGGCTTTTACCATCATTTATAGACTTCTGCAAACTGAGTGCTCAGAATTTAAGCTTTAATACAGTTCCTTCCTCTGATCTTGTATTTTATTATTTACAACCTTGAGTCACAGGGGCTGTGGTGCTCCTATGGTGTCTTAGCTGACACCTCACTTATATGGTCTTGTTTTTAAAACAAGTGTTTCAGACCCCATACACTTTACTTTCTTATAGCTGAGTGGTGATAGTTATTGTTGATGAGGTTTTCTCACCTACAAAATATTTTTAAGAGACTATGCCTAGTGTTTCTTTAATTGTTGGTGGTAGACAAACCTAAAGTCCATATATTTCAGATACATAGTTTTCTGCTAGAAAATGTTTGAGTCTCTTAGGTAATTTGTAGACTCTAAAATGAAACTTGAATTGATACACTGAATACCAATGACTAAAGACAAGAAATGTTATTGGAGGACATCAAGAACATTATACCTGTAGAAAGAAGGTCATTAAAAAGACAGTAAAAGAAATAAAAATCAAAATGGATGTAAGAAGAAACTCTGAAACTTGCTATTGAATATAGAGTACTTAAAATAAATGAAAGAAATGATTAATTAAAATAAGCAGAACACTGTAAGCTTGTGCTAGGCTGTGGTCTCTAAAAAAGCAAAATCAGTAACTCTCGTATGTGTATTTATATCAAGAGATTTATATCAAGAAATGGGTCGCATAGTTGTAGAAATGGATGTCCAGGCACCAGATACAAGCTTCTCCTGACTCCTGTAGCTTCAGAGGTTGAAAAATAGGAATCAGGATGAAACAGGAAGACCATAGGCTAGTGAATGCAGAGCTGAATAAATCCAGATGGTTGACTGAATATAATATTGGCAGTCTGATGATAGTTCTGCGGTGTACAGGGATCTACCAGAAGGAAGATCCAAATCCAATAGTAGAAATCAGCTAGTTTTCACACACTGTCAATCTATACTGAGAGTAGGCTACACCCTAAATGAAATCTCCATCAATTGTATTAAGATGTGACCAGGTTACCTGCTTGGCTTCTTCACAAAAGATCTATCATGGAAATGGCTACACTACATTAGATAACATCAGAGGAGAATCCTGACCCACTCAACTTAAAACCTAACTATCACAGGGTATTCTAATGGAATATTCAAAGACCTGGAATTAGAAAATCGAAAGGGAACAATATGCTTGGCATTTATCAAGCCGAAAGAATTGAAGAAAACAATCCAAGCACTGAGTTGAAATATTGATGGATTCTCTAAGCAAAACATTAAATGACTCAGGAAGCATCAAGAAAAAAATTAGAAAGAATACACAATCACATTACCCCCCAAAAAGAGACCAATGTTCAGCCATTTCAGATGGTGGCATATGATTAAGAATCAAAGGTAATGAAGGTAGAAATCCAAGCTTCACTAAAGAAATTGACCAAAACAAATAAAATTCCAGAGGTCGATGGACTACCAATAGAGAAATTTCAGCAAATAGATGCAATTCAGGAAGTACTCGTTTATCTATATGAAGATTTACTGGAAAAGAACCATATTGTACCCATTTTAAAGAGAGATGATACCACAGAATATGGAAATCACCAAACAATATCATTAATATTAACATAAGTAAAATTGTGTTTAAGATAATTAACAATTGATTGCAGCAGGGAACTGTAGAAATTCAAGGAAATTCATAAGAGGAATGAGGAATATTATTGCTGACTTCAGATGAATCTTGCTGAGATAAAAGAATACCAGAAAGTTCATTAGCTATCTTTCATCAACTCTGTGGATCATAACAAACTATGGATAATAGTGTGAAGAATGAGAATTCCAGAATACTTCATTGTGCTCATGTGGGAGCCGTACATCAATAAAGAGACAATCCTTCAAATAAAACAAGAGGATACTACCTGGTTTTACACCAGGAAAGGTGTGCATTGTGGTTGTGTCCTTTCACCATCTGAATGCTGACTCTTTGAAGAAGAAAACAGCAGCAAGAGTGGAGGAAGGCTTATTAATAACCTGGGAAATGCAAGTGACATGACATTGCGCGCTGAAAGAGAAGACTTGGAACGTTTGCTGATGAAAATCAGGGATTGCAGCTTTGAGTGTGGATTACAGCTCAATATAAAGAAAACAAAAATCATCAGTTAGACCAATATATCTTTTAATAAATAAAAAAAACAGATGGAAGTTGTCAACGATTTAATTTTACATCAATAATTTACATCAATTTTACAATAAATTCTACATTCAATGGGATGAATTGTTTTGTGCAAATCTGCTCCAAAAGATCTCTTTAAACTGTAAAAACCAAGATGGCACTTTGAAGATTAAAGTGTGTCTGACCCACGTCAGTGTATTTTAAATCACCTGACATGCAGCAGAAGGCTGAACAATAAGTAAATAATGCCTCAAAAAATCGATGCCTTTAAATTGTGGTATTAGTGAAGAATATTATGTAGCATGAACTGTCAGGGAAGAAGGTTTTGAAAGAAGTACAGCCAGAACTCTCCTTAGAGGGAAGATGGTGAGACATCATTTCATGTAATGTGGGCATGTTCTCAGGAGGGCCCGTTCCTGGAGACAAACATGATACTTAGTAAAGTACAGAGTCAGTGAAAAGCAAGAAGATCCTCCGTAGATGGAATTAAGGCAGTTACCACGACAATGGGCTCAAGCATTGCGGGACCATGCAGTATTGCATTCTGGTACACATCGGATCTTTACAAGTGGAGCTGACTCCAGGCACCAAAGAAGATGAACAACAAAATGGAGGTGAGACATGCAACACAGCTCCCTTCATACAGGTGGTGATGAATTGAACTGTGTCTCCCAAAACGGTATGTTGCTGTCCTAACACCTGCGACTTGTGAACATGATCTTATTTGGAAACAGGGTCTTTGAAGATGTTACCAGTTAGTATGAAGTAATACTGGAGTACAGGAAGTTACACTGGAGTAGGGGAGGTCCTAATGGAGACATAAAGAGACAGATCAATGAATGCTATCTGCATGGCAAGGAATATCTGGAGTTACCAAAAGTTGGGAGAAAGTAGGAGGGAGCATGCCTTCCCTCCAGCCTTCAGAGCAGGGCTGGGGAACCTTCTTTTTGCCAAGGATCATTTGGAGATATATTTCATTATTTCACCCCTCAGGTGATAGCTGGAATTGTTTTCATGTGACGAGGCATGTTATGCCAGATGGCATTGATGACTTCTCGGACCTTATACCACTGCAGGTCAAATGTTTCCACCCTTTAGAGAGAGTGTGGCGTTGCCGACACCCTCAATATGAGCTCATGCAATTAGACATACTAATATAATTCCATTTTACCAACACCCCAACTTTGTACTATTATTTTAATATCTTTGCTTCAACCTACATTATAAACCATATCCAACCTTGCTATGTTTGCTTTAAATACAGAAAGTCCTTACATTTTATGGTTTTAATATAGGACAATTTCAGCTACTACAGTTAATCAACACAATTTCCCCAACAGAATGCTTTATATTGTACTAACCAGTGCACATTAACTAACATTGCAAAAGTGTTGGCTGCTAGTTCTAGCTCATCAATACACAAATCACTGCATAAGTAGCAGATGCACATCTTGATTAGTAACCAGTGGTGTTGATCTTTCAAAGTCTGTTCTTGAAAGGATTCTGGGAAGATGGAGATGTAAACAGACCAACATTTCAATCCTCTCATACAAATAAAATTAAAAAATGGAATAATTAAATAGTGTTTCACTTTGAGGGACCTGAAAAACATTGGGGAATAGAAGAAAGCATTGAGGTACTGTAGATAGACACGGATCAATGAATTAAGTGGCAAACTGTAGAGAAATCTTATCGTCCACTGTTCCTGCTCCTCCCCTGGCCATATGAGTCACCAGCATTGTGACCTGGGGAAAATGATACTGCAGAAGGGTCAATGACACATCTAGACAATGGAAGACTACTCTGCAGAAAGAAGAAACAACATCTGTATTACATGCTACTACAGTAGTTGAGCTTGAAAAGATGATGCTGGGTGAAATAAGTCAGTCACAAATGGACCAGTATTGTATGACTTCACGCATAAAAAGATAAGAAAAGGCAAGTGTATATAGACCAAACTTGATTAGTTGCAACAAGGGGTGAAAGAGAGGGGGATATACAAAGTCAATGATGATGGAAATTTTGCACTGATTATGAGTAGGGTTGCTCAGACAATTATTGTAATTACTGTCAATATATTGCACACTTATAAAATGATGAACTGACAAAAGTTACATGACACACAAATGTACAACATACAGGGTCATCAGTGAAGTGACAGTCATAGGTCCCGTCTGTCCCTTTACCACCTTTTTGCAGTCATTGTTTGAGGCTGTAGCTCCCCCATCATCCAGCAGTGTTGGAAGGGATTTGGCAAGATGGCAGAGCACATATCCACATTAATGGCCTGAGACCCGACTGTCCTTTGCTGGGAGTTTATTTTTTGTTGTTTTTTTGTTTGTTTTGTCCGTTTTAACTTCATTCACATCAATACTGAAAAAGGTGTGGGGTGGGAGGGAAAAAGGACCTGGGAGTCAGGAGACAATGTCTTACTCAAAATTCATGGATCCTTAACTGGTTTCATGATTATTTAAGGAGATTTTGTTATAGTCATAAATGGGCAATGTTGCATAACCAGATATTCCATAAGTAAGGAATAGGTGCATACTCAGCAACAAAAATCCCCATAATTATGGGTCTGCTAGTCTGTAATGTACACAGATAGAAAAGCATCCGAAGTCACGCATCCCTGTATAACATTTAGTTTGGAAATGCCTCACCACTTATACGTACATGATCCCAGAGGGTTATTGCAGCGTTTAGAAATTCTGATTGGAAAATGAGACATCAAATACACAACAGTTTTACACAGGGAATACACACACCTCATATCTCTTATACACAAAGTTGTTATGCTACCAGGTATATAATGGTACAGTGTATATATAACCTACAATACATATGTCTTGATAGTCATAATAAATGTGTATGTTACTGGCTTAAAAGGGGCTTCAAAAGTTCATGGAAAATTCCATTATCTTTAAATTCCAGGAACTTTTTGAAGCCCCCTTGTATATATTGTACTTCCTAACTAAATATTTAAATAGGTTTTTTTTAATAACAGTATATTCTTCCACTTAGGGGTAGCAGCATCCAAACTCATGTATGTTGTGTCTTTGAGTAATGTAGCAGTGTCTTTTAAGTGATGAAACATTTTATCTCAATTTTCTTTTGAAAATCGTACTGTGAAGTGTATCATGGTTCCCAAATGCTGGTAAAGTAAGCTAATGATAGCAGCAGTAAAATATAAAGATATTTAAACACCAGGGCCATAGAAAATCAGTGAGTGCTAGTAGTTGTGATTCAGGTATACCTCATTTGACAAATACAATTCTCTCTCTAAAGAAAAAAAATGTTGAATTACTAAAGGACCAGCCCTATGGATGCTAACAGGTTAATGAAAATGCAAGAGAGACCTGTTTCAGACACAGAGAAATTGTTGATGATGTGGATTGAGAACCAAACACGAAACTGCATCGCTTTCAGCACTTTGACAATCACTGCTAAGTTATCAAATTCGTTCAGGATGTTTAAAGAAAAAGTAGCATCAGACTGCAATAATGTCCAAATTATAAAATGTCCTACTTCACAGAGGTAACTTGGGCATTAAGGAACATACAGCTGTGCTTTGTGTTGCTTCTTTATCTCTCAGTAATAAACCCACATGGCATTTTTTTAAAATTATAACTAGAAGAAAAACTTGATACAAAAAGAAGAAGAAAAAGAAGCAAATATAGCAAAGAAATAAAAGGAATAAATCTGGAAATGAAATTCAAGTGAAACTTCAGTGAAGTGTACCATGGTTCAGTGAAATCATAGAAGAAATACCTAACCACGGGATTGTTGACCATATCAAAAGACTCTAGATATTTAGGCAGGAGCCTAGTAAATACAAATGTATCAATCTAAATGAGGAAAGTGGTTACTATGTGAATGGTTGATCATATTAATGCTAGTGGAAAAAAATTCAGAGATGTTTCATGACATTGAAAGCACAAAAGCTAAAATTATGGAAACTCATTCAAACGTCAAAAGTAATATTGCTACTTGCCAAGACATAGAAAAGATGCTCATTTTGCATTAGGTTATAGGAGAAGAGCAGGCACTGTTTCTGCTACTCTTGTTTTTCCCAACAATTTTATTGGCATATAATTCACATATCATAAAATTCAATAGTTCAATCACATCAAGAAAAATTGTGCAATCATCACCACAATCAGTTTTGGAAAATTTTCTTCATTCTTGTCCTCACAGCTCCCCAATTTCCCCTAACCTCCCCTGCCATAATCCCAAGGAACCATTAATTCAGCTTCTGTTTCTATAACTACAATGGTAACAATCCACTTTCTAATGTGTTCATGTTGCTCCTGATGATTTATTTTGCAAAGAAATAGATCTTTCTAATGCTTTGTTTACAATGTTATTAATGCTTTAAATTATGTTATTCTAAATAAATACTACTATTACATTAACATTTTTTCTATTTCTAATCAATATTAAGGGAATTTTGCTATTTTGACAATAATTTCTAAAGTTCATGAAACTATTGGAATTTTTACCTCATTTCAATTTTCCCAGTCATGTTTATAATCGCATAAAACCAGGCAAAGTTTGCAGTACCTTTACTTAGTTGAACATTTTTAGGAAATTATGAAAAGAAAAAGAAACACTATATTTCATATTTCCTACTTAGTCACCATTTCTCTTTCTATTCTTTCTTCCCTACACAGCCAAGTATCCAACTGTATAATTTTCTTTGAACGGTTCTTTATTCTTTAGCATTTTTTGTGTTGTAGGTCTACTTGTAAAATAATTTTTCAATATTAGTTAACTTGTATTTCATTATCATTTTGGGGAGAATATTTTCATGGAAATATGGTTTTACATTTACAACTGATTTTATTTTGGCAATTTAGAGGTGTAGTTCCATTGTCTTTAGAATCTGTTGTTTCTGGTAAATCAGCAATGAGTTTAATGATTTTTGCTGCTATTTTCCTGTATATAAAATACTCTTCCAAAGTTTTTCTTATAATTTGGATTTTAGCATTTTTTATGATATGTCTAGTTATAGTTCTCTTTGTATTTAATTTGGATTTCAAAGTTGACATTTTTAATAAAATTAGGCAATTTCTCAGCTATTATAGTTATTAATATATTTTTTGTGCTGTTCTCACATGCATATTCACTGCTCTGAGGAGACAAGCACACTCTCTGATGTGAAGAAACTTCTTTCCAGTTGGAACCTTGTGAGTCTGCATCCATAAGCAAAGTCCTCTTATGGCCGCTTGTTTACCTTCAAGCCTTTAAGACCCCA
>NW_022109491.1:52285546-52287145 GCF_000313985.2 Echinops telfairi
ATGTTACTCCACTCTCTCCTCTTCTTCATAGTTTCTGCTGATAGGTCTGAGCATATTCTTATTTGGGAACCTTTATATGTGATTGCTTGTTTTTCCCTAGCTGTTCTCATGATTTTCTCCTTTTCCTCAAAGTTGAATAGTTTAACTACTATGTGCCTTGATGACTTCTTCTTGGGATTCAGTCTAGGTGGTATTCTTCCAGCCTTCTGAATGGTTGCCTGGTTTTCATTCATTCAGCTGGAGAAGTTTTCCTCCAAGAATTCTCTCACTATTGTTGCAGATGACTTCTTTGTTGTGTCTTCCTCTGGTATGCCAATAATTTTAATGTTGTTTCATTTCATAACATCAGACATAGCTCCTAGGTTTTCTTCAGCTTCTCTGATGATCTTATTAGATTTTTATTCGTGTTTGTTAACGTCTGCTTATGGAAGAAATTATGAAGTGAAAGAGATGAGAAAGAAATTCCAAAGTGAAGCTCAAGAAGACAAAGTAATATAGTATAATGAAATGTGCTAAGATCTAGGTTTAGACAACCAAAATGGAAGAACAAGTTGAGCATGTTTTAAATTGAAAGAACTCAAGAAAAAAAATCAAACCTCAAGTAGCAATATTGAAAGTTTCTATAAGCAAAACACTGAATAATACCAGAAGTATCAAAAGAAGATATGGGGAAAAGAGAAGACAAACCAAATACACAGAGTTACTGTACCAAAGAGAATTCATTGACAACCAGTAATTTCAAGAGGTAGTATATGAGCAAGAGCCAATGGTCTGAAGGAATAAGTTCAAGCTGCACTGAAAGCATTAGCCAAAAACAAAGCTTCATGGATTAATAAAATACCAACTGAAATGTTTCCACAAGCTGATGAAGTACTGGAAGCACTCACTTGTCTGTGCCAGGAAATTTGGAATTTAGCTACATAGCTAATCGACTAGAATAGATACATATTTGTACTCATTCCAAAGAAAGGTGACCCAACAGAATGTGAAAGCTATAGAACAATATCATTAATATTACGTGCCAATAAAATTTGTTGAAGATCATTGAACAATGATTGCAGCAGTGCATTGACTGAAACCTGCCAGAAGTTCAGGCCAGATTCAGAAGAGGATGTGGGACAAGAGATCATTTCTGATGACAGGTGTGTTTTTGTTGAAAGCAGAGAACACCGGAAAGATTTACCTGTGTTTTACTGACAATTCCAAGGCATTGGACTGTTTTTATCACAACAAACTATGCATAACCTTGAGAAAAATGGGAATTCCAGAACTCTTTATTGTACTCGTGTGGAACTTGTACATGTGGGAATACAACAAGGTAATATTGCATGGTTCAAAATCAGGAAAGGTGTATGTTAAGATTGTGTTCCTCACCATACTTATTCAATCTTTATGCCGAGCATGTAATCAGAGAATCTGGCTTACATGAAGAAAAATGTGGCATCAGATTTGGTGGAAGGATTATTAATAACCTGTGATATGCAGATGACACAACCTTGCTTGCTGAAGTAAGGAGGAATTGAAGCACTTGCAGATGAAGATCAAGGATTGCAGCCTTCAGTATGGAATGTAAAGAAAACCCAAATCCTTACAAGTGGA
>NW_022109491.1:52288191-52289255 GCF_000313985.2 Echinops telfairi
TTCCTTATTTGCATTCTACTTAGTCATTATTTCTCTTTGTCCCAAATATTTTTCCATATATTGCAAATAGAAAATTACACACACATACACACATAGACACACACACATATCTTAATTTTTTTTTTTTTTACATAAGACAGAACAGTAGAAAACCAGTTTTTATTAGCAGCAGTTTCTAAGGAAGAAACCAGGACAAATACCAGGACTTCAATATGGCTCTAAGATGTTGAAATTCATCTGTAGATAAAAATACAAAATAACCTTTCTTATATATCCCTAAATATAGGACAGACCTGATGATAAGGGTGATAAGAAGGAGGAGAAGTTAAGGGGGATCCTCTTAAAGATGGGGAATTGACCTGCAGATCTTTGGCAGATTTCTGTTAAGCTTTGAATTTCATTCCCCAAATCATGATTTGTTTCCCCTATCACTAGATATCTCCTAAACATTATGGATTAGCTCAAATTATGAGACAGTTTATTACAGAAGATTGATTATGGGCATATTGTATACCCACCAAGGAGCAACATTTTCCATCGCATTATCATTTCTTGTTTAAAGAAAGAAATGTTTCTCCTATCTTGACATGTGTATCATTGCATGCCTGAGCTAATTATCTCTATTGGCTCACTTTAGCCCCTAAAACTAATAGATTATTATCATGTCTTCTGAAAATGATGCATGCCCTACATGTGCAGCTCAGTGCAGTGGAAATCCTTTTTGGCAGTATGTATCTGTGATTTACTAGCAATTACATATTGTATTTCAAAAACCTCCTGCACAACAGAATGTACTATGACAATACATAAACATACACACACACACACACACACACACACATGCAAGGGGGTTTCAAAATTTCAAGGAAACTGAATTAAAAGATAATGGCAGTTTTCCACAAAGTATTTGAAGTCCCCTTGTGTAGCTCTGTGTGTGTGTGTGTGTGTGTGTGTGTGTGTGTGTGTGTGGTAGTAGTAAGCTTTGTGTTTTATGTAGCTTGTGGTTACTGAGGAGCCTATCAACTTGATCTCTTAGTTTATATGTAAAATATTCTATTTCTCAT
>NW_022109491.1:52290940-52292644 GCF_000313985.2 Echinops telfairi
TGCTTATTCGTTCACGGACTCAGCTTTCCTCCTGCAGTTGGCATCATTGCCTCTGTTTTGTGAGGTGGAGGACTTTCTGGACTGGTGTTGGGTTAATGGGTTAATGTTGGACTTGTGGACTTGGGCAGCATTGGGTTGGGATGTTTTCGTGATGCACCTTTTCTTTACATAAAACTCTGTCTTATATATGAGTCGCTGTGGATTTGTTTCTCCAAAGTACCTAGACTAATACAGACATATAGGCTAATATTGGACTTAAAGACAGGTACAATAAACCCAACTATCACAGTCCACCCCATGCACCTGTACACAATTTTTTAGCCATTTATAATTTCCAGACATTAATGAAATAGTACTTATACCTAACATCACACTTCTATCATACATATAAATGAAAATACACAGAATCTAATTTTATCTGGTACATCACACATGAACAAAGGAAAGATATTCAATAAGTACTTATAAAGAAGAAATACTGACAATCACAAACCTTGATTTTGCAATTGATCACGCAGTTGTAACTGATGGTAAAGCTACCTTCTACTGCCATTTTGCATTACCTTTGCTCTCAGTTTCCTCCATGAATGCTTGATGATATTTCTAAGACTGAGTGAATAGGGCACTGTGTACGTGGTAAAATGGTCCTTTTGAACATGTTTTAAAATCCATTTCTCTTAAAAATACTACCAACTGAATAAATTTAAGAATCTTGGTGCATTTTTAAAAAATAGGATAGTTATGGCACCTAAAAAAATAGTTGAATGAAAATAAGGGGACACAGAATGCCCCTGAGGCCAACTACAACCCACAAGCCTAATGTCCTATTGTTTAGAGTCCAAGTCCCATGTGATTATTATTATTTTATTATTTAGTTGGAGACACCTTTAAATCCCTTTGGTTCCTAGTGGCTTATATGCAGTGTGATTTCTTAATTGCCCTGGCAGATATTTTCTCACATATTGGGAGGTTACAAGGAAGCAGGTAGGGGGACTCTCCATAACATAATAAACAAACTGAAAACATAAGTAGTAAATGTTGAAGCTGGGAACTCAGCTACCATGGCAACTCAGATTTGCCAACTTTCCCTCTCAGAGAGATGGACCTTAGCTCAAACTGGTTGCTACTTGGATGCCACTCTATCTTCAAGCATGTCACTCAAGCCAAGTGCATTGAACGGGAAAACTGGATGTGGCATAGTCCCTTCTCTTGATCATCATCTGCATGAGAGCTACTGATTCCTTTGTTTGAATCCATCTCCAGCAACATTCGCTCTCCAGAGGAAAGTAGAGATAGCCAGAAGTGTCTTGGCTCTACTAGCTGAAAAGACATGTAGAAAACAGGTATACAATTATTTGATCCTTACAAGGAGAAGAATCTGTAGGACTGTAGGCATTTTCTTCCTGATGATAGTCTTCTTACTAAAAAATTCCGGTATTATTTTCCTAGGAGCAGGGGACTATACTAGTTGTTGGAAATACTAATAGAAACAAAATTAGCCTTTCCCTTCATGTTTTTATGGTCTTATTGAAAAACTATCACACATATAAGGCAGAAACTGACAAACATGAATGCTATTTTCAGAGCAGTTCGAGAACATTGATAGGAATCCTGGGTGGTGTAGATGGTTAAGGGCTCAGCTACCAACTGAAACTTTGGTGAATCAAATACATCCAGAGACCCATTAAGGAAGAAGTGGTGATC
>NW_022109491.1:52293482-52299035 GCF_000313985.2 Echinops telfairi
GTATAAATGGCAGGAATAGCCAGCTCCCATTATCATGCACAAGCTGGTACATGAAACACTGCCAGCAAGCAACATAAAGTAGATCTGTGGTGTAGCCTAGCGTTTCTTTTCCCAATTCCAGTGAACCTAAAGCTGAAATTTATTTTGATGGGAATATGTCAGCTTTAAAAATGGAAGATAAACAGAGACAAATTATCAGAAGGGCAAATTATCAGAACGGGCAGAGTTAGAAAGAGAAGTTAATACTCTAACTCACATTTTCCCCAAACCAAAAGCATTGCTTTAAAATATATACTGTACCTGTGACTCAACTGAAATAAATGTAGGGAAATGAAAGAAGTTTTTTAAAAATAATATTTTTAGTAACATTTAGGTAACTTTACTTAATCATCATATGAACCCAATGAGATGACTATTATTATCCCAGTACTACAGATGAGAACCCTGGTAATGTAGTGGATAAGCACTCAAAGCCAGAAAGTCACCAGTTTTATCCCAAATGCCATTCTGAGTGAGAAATATGTGATAGTTTGATTTCCTGAAGAGTTATAGCCTAAAGTACAGAAGAATTAGTAAAGAAGGAATGGAAATAAAAAGTACAGGACGTGGGATAATGAAGTTACATTGTTATGATTACAATCAAGGATATGAGAACAAAATGTAAAAAATGTTGATTGCAACATTTATCTGCTCTGTAAACCTTTACCCAGTGCACAATAAAAAGTTTACATTTATTTGTACATAAAATATAAAGTATTTATATATTTACAGCCTTTGAAGTGCTTTGAGGCAGTTTTGCTCCGCCTTTTAGAGTCATTATGAGAGTCAACTTAATAACAGTTTACTTGATGGGTTTGAAGATGAAGGGCGCTGATGCTCAATACATCAAATAACATTTCTATGATTGCACAGATGGTATAGAAGGAATCACATACATATCTTTGTGAATACTATGAGGTCTTATATATTCACTACACATGCCTCTAGTGAACAACCTTTAATTAACATATTAAAATGGATATAAACTTACGGTACTAGAAGTGGTTAGTCCTTGTCTGCTAACTGCAATGTTGTTAGTGGTTTTCACCAACCACTCTGTGGGAGAAACAAGTGGCAATCTGTTTCCATGAAGTTTACAGTCTTGGTAAGCCTATGGTACCGTTTTACCCTCAAATCCTGATTTTGCCCCTGCAGACTTCTTAATTGGCCCCCAAACTCAAAAAGCATTTTAAACAAGCACCATTTTCAGGTGATGCAAATTGAAGCGCACAGAATTTGTAGGGGAAGGTTAGAGGATTGAAAGCATGGCCTTCAGAAAAGTATAGACTGATATAGAGGAGACACTGAGAAACAATAGCTTCACATTATGATGATTTTCTTTAAAGCCCTCATATTATGTTCTCATAAAAAGGAATCTTGTATCATGATCCCTGCTAATAGACAATTCTTATTAAAAGCCCATAGGATCCATGCAGGATATATAACTATGTGAGTTGAGCTTGGAGAAAGATAATGGGGAGTTGTAGGGGGCGAGGGGAACTGGAGCCTCTTACCCCACTAAGACTTTAAAATTAAAACCTTCAAATACTTAGTTTCACAACAAAGCATTTCTACAAGTATTAGTTTATTATTAAATACCATAACTTTTCAACTGATGAAGGACAATTAACATACAAGGGGTACACCCCCCAAGAAAACAAACAATAACAGAAAAAATCACAAAAAAGCCAGAAAAATCTCTGCTGGGTGGAGTTTTCTTAGTATGCAATTTTCCTGCTATGTGAGCATCAAGCAACTTGCTCTGAATTAGTGCATTCAGTGGTGTCACCTGGAAAGGCTCTCTGTGGTCACAGTGAATTTTTTCATAAAAGCAATTTCACTCTAACCTTGTTTTTGTGATTGTCGGTTTAAGAAAACAGCATGCATTTGTGAACTTTTGTTTAGTGCTCAGGGAAAAAGGCTGCAGAAACAGTTGTGATGTTGAACACAGCTTACAACAATAGCACTGGGGGAAGAACTCAAGTGTAGGACTGGTTTTCTTGTTTCAAAAGTGAAATGTCGATTTACGACAAACCTCATTCTGGACTTCTGTCAACTTCCTGAATGGATGAAAATGTCATATTGTAGTGCATTTGGAGTTTATTCCATCAGGTCAGACTGTTAATCAAGCTTTATATTTAGAGTTTCTGAAAAGACTGTGCAATAGTGTGTGACAAAAATGCCCTGATTAATGGCAGACGGGGACCATTTTTGCCACCATGTCAATGCATCTGCTCATGCAGCCATCTCAGCACACTATTTTTTTGCAAAAACAGCATGCCTCTCTTCTACCTCACAATTTACTCACCTGACCTCGCTCTGTGAGACTACTTTTTGTTTCCATGAATGAAGAGGGACAGAAAGGACAGCAATTTGATGATGTAGAAGTGAAGATAAAAACAAGGGAGGTGCTGTCAGCCATCCAAACAGATGTGTTTGATAAATATTTTTAAGAATGGAATTGCAGGTTTGACAAATGCATTAAGTATAATGGAGAGTACTTTGAAGGAGATAAGGTTGTTTTGTAAAAAAAAATTAAATGCATAGCTTTGAAAAACAATTCCAGTTGTTTTGGGGGGTACCCCCTCGTACACATTTTCCATCAGACATGTTGTTGTGCTGTCTAATAGATCCCAACTCATACTGGCTCTATGTGCAAGAGAACAAAACAGTTCTTATCCTTAATGGTTGCTGTTCTTGAGTCCATTCTTGGCTCCACGGTGTCAATCTATCTCATTGAGACTCTTCTTTTTTCTTGACCATCCACTTTATCTAGTACGATGTCCTTCTCAGAAGAGACTATGCCTAGGTTGCTGATGGGAGCTCTCAAATGTAGAATAGTAGCAAAGCAAAAATGCATGTATGATCAGGTGGAGGCTGGAAAAGCTTTGGCAGTGATCAACATGCTAAGTCATGCCTGTGAAGATAAAGCAAATGTACATGGGTTTCTGAACAGTGACACATATCCCTGGTTAAAGTTCTAACCAGTACAACCAACTGCCACCAATTCAACTTCAAATCATGGAGACCACATGTGTGTCAGAGTAAATTCGCACTCCACCGACTTTCCAGTGACTGATTTTTTGGAAGTAGATCTCCAGGCCTTTCTCAGAGATACTTCTGAGTGAACTCAAAACGCCGACCTTTAGTTATGAGCTCAGTATATTGGTCATTTGCACCACCAGGGGATACAGACATCCAGAAGTGCCAGCAACGCCATGGATGGGCTTTTATGCAAGTCATTCCACCTCAGGGCTTTTGCAGGCCTTGTCTGAAGCCTGTGAAGACTGATTGATTATGATAAAGCCTTTGTTTGTGATACCCTTCTTTCTTTCTTTTTTTTTTTTATCCTTCCATCTTCTTTTAATGATGCTTTCTGTGTCATTTAATAGTTTGCCCACAAAATCCCTCAGTATTGCAATTTGAGGCCTAGGATTTTTTCCATCATTTCTTGCATCTTGAGTGCCCTGAATGTGTTCTTACTTTTTGGCTTTCTAATTCCAGGTCTTCGTGCATTTCATTATGATATTATGTCTTCACGAACTGCCCTCTGAAATTTTCTTTCTTTTTTTTTCTCATGGTTATCAAAATGTTTGCAAACACTAATTAAGCCTTTACTGTTGGAAAATTGGGTAAACGTTTTTTACCTCCCAAACATTAAAGGAGAGTTATTTTGTGGATGTTAGCTATGGTGCAAGTGGTGGATTTTGCTTTCTTTTGCTGGTTGGCTCTGAGGCATGTATGTTTCCTATGTGTGTCTCATGGGTGGGATTTTTTATAAATAATTATATCTCATTTTACATGGACATTAATTCAAGAAAGTAGGAAATGTCCCCATGTTTCATGTGAGGAAATTGAAATCTAAAGGAGTTAAATGTACCAGGAAGATAACTTGATCCTAAGCAGTAGAAACCAACGTTAGCTAGGTTAAGCAGTGTAATTATTTACTAGAAGGATACCTAATAGCACACAGAATTAGCAGGAAACTAAAGCACAAAATAAGAATTTAGGGGATGATGAGGAAGTTGTGGATAGGTCATGTCCCTGACCCCATCACCCCCATGCTTGCCACATTGCACCTGCCGGTTTTGCCAATGCTGAATGATTTGGTCAATCCCCTAGAGTACTAATTACACAATAATCACAGAAATTAACCTTTAACTGCCTTTATTTTGTTTTTCTCAATTAACAGTCAAAGTTCTAAAATCATGTATCCAGCTTGCCAAATTTAAGTCACACCCACTGTTGGGAGCAGGGCTATGTCTCCAATTTATTTTTCATATGGGAGGCAAGACTGACCCTGGAACCCTCCAAAGCAAGAGTAACATTCAGGTGCCATGTGGCCAAATGACAGACAAGATGGTTGATGAGCACCTGGGTCTCCTGGTTCTAACTTTGTTGTTCTTTCTGACTTCATGGTGTTCTGTCCCAATCCAAAGGTGTTACTGGTGGTTAAACATTGGATCATTGTCATATATAACCACAGGGTCAGTGCTTCAAACCCACCGCAGTCACAACATGAGAGAACAATTTCAAACTCAAAAACCCTATGAAGCAGTTCTATCCAATATAGGGTCACTATGTGTGGTAGTCACCTAATCTGGTGTCAATTTAAGGAATAAGAGTGTAGGGGTGGAGTCTAGGCTGTCAATCTGGAGATAGTCAATGAGACTTCTGTGTGGGCATGGCCTTCTCTGGAGAATTCTGGGAAATCTGGTACTTCCTCCTTGGAGGCGGGAGACACCTCTCTCTCTGCTACTCCCTGGGAGACATTGTAGAAGACAAGCCACATGGACGCAACCAGACCTCGAGAAGCCACAGAGAGACTCCTGCCAGCACTGAGATACTTACAATGCCTCTGGACCCAAAGACTTTCTACCCACTGGCTTGTGATTATCCTGCATTTGGCTTCATTCCATGTGTTTCGCGAATCTGAAGAGGACTTTCTAGATTGGTATCGGACATATGGGCTAATATCAGATTTATGGCCTTGGACTGGACTGGGTTGGGATGTTTTCTCAATGTTTAATTCCTCTTGTATATAAACCTCTTCCTTATATACATATGCATGTTTATGAATTTGTTTCTCTACTCTACCCAGACTAACACACTATGAGTCAGCATCTGAAACTGAGCAAGATACTGATCATGTGGGGAAAAGTACCACAATACCTGCTTTCAGTAATATCAGGCTAAGTTAAGATATAGTGAACAAACTCACTTAGTGTTGCAGGGTTATCTGTGTATTAAGCAAAAGGAGCAGAGAGGAGGGGTATCTAATCCAGACCAGGAACTATAAAGGAGTTCTTCCTGTAAGGGAGCATATGCCAATTTTTCAACCGGCTTAGGTCCAAATCTTAGGTTCTTGCTAACTTTCTTTCTTATAGACTATATGGTTTCTTCTTTCACATTAAGAGTTTGCTAAAAGCATAAATGGCTACCTTATCCATTTATCATTAAAATCAATTAAATAGTTAAATTAGAATAGATGTATTCCTCTTTTTTCCCGTTTTT
>NW_022109491.1:52300551-52304224 GCF_000313985.2 Echinops telfairi
TTAACACCACTTTCTTTTTCCCCACCCCACCCTCTCCCATGGCCCCCCGGAACTGTCGGTCCCGTTGTTTTCTCCTCCAGATTGTTCATCCAGCCTATCTTATTTAGACAGACCAGCAGAGATAATAACATGCACAAAAACAAGACAGAACAAAACCAAGCAACAATATACAACAAACCAATGACAAAAAACAAAATACAAGAAAGAAAAGCTTGTAGTTAGTTCAAGGACTGTTTGTTGGCCTTTAGAAGTGTTTTTAAGTTCATTCTGCTGGGGCACCAAGACCTGGCCCCAAAGTCCACCTTCGGCATTCCCTGGGGACCCCGCCACTCCATTCCCTTTGCCGGTGCTCATCCCAACTACTACGTGGACACTTGCCCCTCCCCCCCCAGAAGAATTTATTTCAAAGGACAGCACTGAATATGTAGCTCTGGGAGAGGGATACATCTGATTGGAGCACACAGGAGCAGATGAAGGGGGAGGAGGAGAGAGTGGAGCACATCCTGGCCCACCAGGCCTTGTGGACGATGTTCCTGATTAGAGCAGCTAGTGCACAGAGAGGACCACATGGGCTGGCCCCACTATGAGACATGACGTCCGTCACTGACCCATAGCCCTACAGGGGAAAACACCAGAGTCACAGTGTGGGAATTGCGTCCTATCTGATCCCGCCACACCGAGGCAAAACACTAATTGGGTGCAACACAACAGATGTATTCCTCTGATGACACTGATTCCTGTTTTAATAAGAACACTCTCTACTTTATCTGGGGTGGACTCATGATTATAGTTCATCCTTTTGTCACTTATGCTCAATTTGGATGCCTTGCAACACCCATAATTCATTCTTTCATGTGTTCCTTCCTTCACTGATGAATGTATTCAACAGGTACCCAATGCCCATCTCTAGACACAGAGGACACAAAGAGAATAAGATGAAGTATCTAATTATCTACTTATAGTGGTAAGGACAAGTAATAGACAAGACAACACATAACATGATGCGACTATTGCCAAGAGGTATCATGTAGTTGATTCCAACTCATGACAGTCCTATGTGTAGAGCTATGGTTCCTAGGATTTTCAGTGGTTGACTTTCTAAATGCAGATTGTCAAAACTTTCTTCCAAGGAGCCTGTCTGGAAAAAAAAAAAATCTCAAATCCACTGAGTCAATTCTGACTCACAGGGACCCTATTGGACAAAGTAGAACTGCCCCTTTCGGTTTCCGAGACATTGAACTTCACAGGCCTAGACAGTCTCATCTTTCTCCCATGAGTGATTGGTGGGATCCCTCCACTGACCTTGTGATTAGCAGATCAATTTGTAATTCACTTCGCAACCATGGCTCCAATGTGATAAATATTGTGAAGAAAATGAAGAAAAATAATAAACAAGAACATAGATGGCAAACTTTTGAGGCAGAAGAACCAATCCTGTTCCTCACAACAATTTAAACATTATTCAAGAACAAAAATGTGTCTGTAAAAACATATTAAATCACCATTATTTGAGGAATATCCTCTAAATGTTTTTGAATTTTACTTCTGTGTCACATGTGTGTACTGAAAGAGCCACAGTTTGCCAACTGGAAGTTAGAGAATCACAAGGGTGAAGTTCCTTCTATCTGGTGTTTTAGCTAGAACGGTCAGTACCAGAAAGCATGTCTTGTAGTTCAGTTGTATAAAGTAGGCTGGGATGTAGAAGTGGAGGCAATATGCATGGCAGTTTCCGTGATTGAATCAGATAATACACTTCTGAAAGAGGGGGAGGAGTTCTTTGAAAATGACCTATGATTGGTCACTCCAGGGTCCTGATGAAATTGCTCCTCCAACTTCAGGCAAGTAGGCCAAGAGGCAGACAATTATGTATTGATTTGGTTTTAGATGCAAAAATGTCCTAGATTAGCTACTACTATTTGCCACATATCAATTTAGAGGGCAGTGGCCCAAGTTAGAGAACATGGAAGGTTTAGGGTTTGAAAACTAGTTATTTTTATTAAAAGAGATTAAGCCAATTATGAAACTGTGTATGTGTTGCAAATGCAATGAATTATTTCCTGTGGCTCTTCCAGTCAAAGTCTAATTCCCACCAAAGGACCTTTCCCTGCATAGATCTGATTAAGAAGGTACTGATGGGATTCACATATAACTGTGAATCAAATTCCCTTGAGTGCCCTCCTGCTGTGTATAAAGGGAGCCCTCTGAGAAGCAGGAGGAGGGATCATATTACCAGCAAGGCCAGGAAAGGGTCTCTTCTTCTGGACCCAAGATTCCTGTGCAGTGAGTGTCCTGGATCTAGACAGGTATGACATCAGAGGCGCAGCGACAGAACCAGAGAGAGAACATGGAACTGAGTGACAGTCTTTCCAACCCATGAGCAAGTAAAGCTGAGTGCTTTTGTGCGGAGGCTGCCATGCAGAGTGGGGTTCCTCGGAGAACTTAATTGGGGAAGTGGGGTTTGCTGACCCGTTACTGGAGCTGAGTGCTGAGGCTTAACTGGAGTGAGGTACCTCTGGGTACTTAATTCAGAGAGCTGGGTTTGCAGACCCATGGAGCTTGAGCTGAATGCCTTCAGGTTGAAGTTCACATGGAGTGGTATTTCCCTTTGGACAATTTTAGCAGACCTGAAAGAACTTTGTAACATATCCTGATAAAATCTCTACCCTGCGCATTTCTCACAGGCCCATACAACTTGTTAACTTCCTTAATAAGCCCTTGATTCATGGATTTTGCCTATGAGCTCTGTGTAGCCATTGCAACCAATAATTGAACCTAGAGGTCAAGGAGAGAAATAAAATACAGAACTTTAATTTAGACAACACATGTGTGCGAATTAAAATACTTAAAGCCAGCTTCAAGGTCTACTTCAGGGATGACAGTAAGGAAGAATGAGATGGACAAAGTTCAAGGGAAACATTCCAGGTAAAGAGAACAGCGTGTAGAGAGGTATGGAGGTGAGAGCACCCAGGGAACTCGAAATAGTTTTATTTGACTGTAATGTAGAAGGCAGTCAGTGAGAGGTGAGATATAATGTCAGAGAAGTAAGCTAGGGCAGACAATTGAAGGCCTTAGATGATAAATGTGGACTTTAATCCTTGATGCCTGGCATGTACTGGGCAAAATATTTGTTGAAGCCATTCTGAACTTTGGGTTCTTGGAAACATTAAAAAGCCTTACGTGAAAAGGTGATAATAGGATCCAGTTTGGAGTCCAGAACATTAGTCACCATGCTGATGTAGAAATCAACATGAAGATGTTTGATGCTGCTGTAACAGTTAAAGGAGATGGAGGGGAATACAGATATGTGCTTTCTCATTAATGTTAGTGCCAGGCATGCCCATGCACAGAGAGGTTTATGGCAAAAATGTAACTAACTGTGTATTATTTATTGATAATTCCTTTGGGAAAATATATTCTAGGAGACTAGTGGTAACATTTCTCTCAATGAAGAGTCTGTGAAGCACTAAAATAAATCAGCATATTCAGTAATAGGATGTAATTTTTCAAGTTTTCCTCTACAGCTGTATCTGAGTTGTTATGCTACAGGCCTAAGGAATGGTGGCTAAAATTTTGCCTCTTTATTACTTGGATTCTAGGGGGAATCCCATGGAGAAAACAGGAAACAACTTTGCCTTGTAAATACCTTTTTATTATTCCTTTTTGGGACCTTCTT
>NW_022109491.1:52305335-52307239 GCF_000313985.2 Echinops telfairi
CAGACTGGAAAGTTGCAGATTCTTAGTGAGCCAACAAGGCACCTCTGGGTCAGCCTCCCCTGCACTCTGGTCAGCAGGACTGGAAGAGATAGAGAGATGAGCTTATCCTTTGTTCTCCACAAGTCACTGGGCCCAGAGACTGACTGCAATCTGACAGTAGTAGCACCACTCCCTATAAACGTAAGAAGCTATGCCTGTGGAAGCAGAGGGACTCCCGACTGAATCTGCTCAGGAGAGATTAGCCTAAGAGAGGCCAAAGCTCATTCACTCCCTATATCTCTAGAGTTGAAAAATATGTAGGCCACACATTGGTTCCCTGTCAGTGGAGGACACTTTCCATTGAACATGTGCCCTGTTCTGCCATTCAGCTCCAGCGAAGACATAAGCTCGCATCTTTACAGTGGGACAGAGAAAGGTTTATGTTGGGTGAGTTGAGGTTCTCAGACATTGTCTTTGTCCTCCCTTCATAGTCACTGGGAGCTTGAAGGTGGCTGTCTCCATCATTGGCCTACACCACCTGGCTAACACAAACGCCACTCTTCAGGCTGGGACTTTGATAGGGAATCGTCACCAACTTTTGCTTGTCATAGTACCTTTTCTCAGAATAGACTATTGCCACACAGTCCAGCCACGCATAACCCTGAAAAATCTACAACTAGTGCACAAGGAATTATCCCTTCCAATACCACCTGACCAAAAACAAGTATAAAAACAACACCACATCTCTCGAACAACAGGCAATTTCAGTGCATGTAATAAAACAAGAAAGGGTGGCAAAAATGAGTACTCAAAATACAGACATGGACATACAAAAATTTCCATATGAAGACAAGGCATTAGACCTGTCTATGAAGGAGCCCCTAATAATAATGTTCCGCTTCTTTAAACAGAGATATGTTTTGATAGAGCTACAGAAAAAGAAAGAAAACAGGAAAGAAAAAATAATTCAGAAAAATACTAATAGAACAAGTTGACAAAACTGTGAAAAATAGTAATAATTCAATAACTCCAAATAGAAATCTAGAAGACAAACCCTAAGATAATAGAATAAAATGACACTCAGAAAGAGCAAAGCAGTAGAATTGACACAGTCTAAGCAGGAATCAATGAGCTTGAAGGCAAATCTCTTGATCAAACTACAAGAAGTACAGCCTATTATTTTTAATTGAAGAAAACATTAGAATTTGTGGGTGGCTAGTAAAAGGAACAATGTACACTTGGAAAACTTTCCAGAAAAAAAAAAAGAGAAAAACTTTCCAGAACAAAAAGAGGGAAAAAACATATGGAAACTAGTCCAAGAAATAGTGGAAGAAAAGTTTCCTGTTATCATGACAGAATGAAATAACTACCCATAAGCCAGAACGACCCCAAATAGATTTGAATCCCTAAAATAAATTATGATGGCATATAATAGTCAAACTTTCTAATATCAAAGTAAAGGAGAGAATACTGAGCACAATTGGGGAAATTAGACAAATTATCTAGAAGATAAAAACAATTTTCAGTAGAAAACATGCAGACAAGCAGGAAATAGAACAATGTATAGAATACTCTGAAAGAAAAATGCCAATCATGAATCCTGTTTCCAGCAAAATTATCTTACAAATAAGAGGGAGATAAAAGGAAATTTGCAGACAAGGTAAAACTCAACGTTATATTTTGAGTCTTGTGGACTTGTTTCATTTTCTCCAGCTTCATTCTAAAATCTTAACACCAGTTAATAGACAGAGGCTAACAGAATGGTTAAAAAATTCTAATTACAAGAAACACAAAATGAAACTGGAAATCAAAGATGGAGAAAAACAAAATCAAGCTAATGGTAGTCAAAACCAAGCAGTAGCAATATTAATTTCGGATAAAATAGACATCAAAATAAAAGTCATCCTAAGGGACAAATAAGGTCA
>NW_022109491.1:52308574-52309755 GCF_000313985.2 Echinops telfairi
GAGGGTAGGGGAAAGGTGGGGGGTAAAGGGGATGAAGGGTGAACCAGTTGCAATGATTGACATAAACCCCCATCTCCCACCCAGAGAGGGATGAACAACAGAAACATGGGTGAAAGGATGCATCAGTTGGTGATAGATATGAAAATAATAATGACTTAAAACTTACCAAGCGGTCACAAGGGGGGTGGTTATGGAAAAAAGAGGAGATGGTACAAAGGGCTCAAATAGAAAGTAAATGTTTAGCAAATGATGATGGCAACATATGTACAAATATGCTGATAAAATTGATGTATGGAATGTTATAAAGCTGTAAGAGCTCTCAATAAAAATTTTTTAAAAAGAAAGAAAAAAAATTCAACATACCCAAACCCCTGGAACACAGCAAAAGCAACACTCGGAGGACAAATTATAGCAATAAGAGCACACATAAAAAATGAAGAAAAAGAAAAACAATACAATACCTTAACGCAACACCTATCAGAACTAAAATAAGAGCAACAAAATAAACTCTTAGTCACAACAAAATAAATAATAAAGGCTAGAACAGAAATAAATGAAAAAGAACTGGGAAAAAAGGACAAGATGTTGGTTCTTTGGAAGAGTTAACAAAATTGATTAAGCACTAGCAAATATAATGAATCAAAAAGGGACATTAGTAAATATCACTAAAAAGAAATGAAATGCTATACATCACATCAGGACCAACAGAAGCAAATAAGATAATTACAAAATTTAATGAAGGACTGTACACCAAGAAATTTGAAACCCTAGAAGAAATTGAAAATTTTCTACAAGTATACTACCTACCTAATAATTAACGTGAACTTACACAGAAGCAAAATGATATAGAAAACAGTAGCAGAGCTATAAAACAAGAAGAAATAGTTCAGGCGATTAAAAAAGTCCCAAGAACAGAAATCCCAGACCAGACGATTTTACTGGTGAATTCCACCATTCATGGAAGAATTAACACCAATTCTCTACAAACTACTCCAGAGCGTAGGAAAGGACACACACGCATGAACTCATTTTATGAAGCAGGTAAAATTCTAATGGCAAAACCAGGCAAAGAAATTACCAGAATAGAAAAGTACAAACCAACATTCCTTAGGCACATAGATGCAAAAATTTTCAATAAAATTCAAGAAAAACTTCTGCTACCTAATACTAAAGTACTCCCT
>NW_022109491.1:52310748-52314394 GCF_000313985.2 Echinops telfairi
GTGGGTGAAAGGAGATAGCAGATGGTGTCATATATGAAAATAATAACAATTTATTATTTATCAAGTGGTCACAAGGGTATGCAAGTGGAGGAGGTAGAGAAAAAAGAGGAGCTGATACTAAGGGCTCAAGTAGAAAGAAAATGTTTTGAAAATGATGATGGCAACATATGTACAAATATGCCTGATACAACTGATGTATGGATTGTAATAAGAATTGTAAGAGACCTCGATAAAATGATCAAAAAATAATTGCACAAATAACAACAAGGGAAATGTTCTAAAATTGTTTGTGATAATGATTGGATAACTCTTCTTTCTATGATTGAAATACTGAATTGTATGTATGATATGTGGATGATGTGCCAAAAAAACTGTTAAACTGTTAAATATATATATATATATATATGGAAAAAAAATTCAAGAAAAACTTAAAAAATACATGATAATCAAGTGGCATTTATATCAGGTATGTAAAGATGGTTTGATATTAGAAAAGCAATCAATCTTTTTCTAATCATACAATTAATTCTTCCACCATACAAGGAAAACAAAAGGACTATATGATTATATCAGTTGATACAGTAAAGACATTTGTCAAAATCAAGCATTGACTTTGTGGTAAAGAAACTCTCAATTAATTAGAAATAGAGGGGAATTTCTTCATCCTAACAAAGGCCCTATTTGCGAAATCAATGGCCAACATTTCATGCAACAGAGAGAAACTGAAAGTATTCCCCTTCCAAATTGGAACAGGGCAGAGACACCCTCTTACATCACTCTTATTTAATATAGTCCTAGAAGTCTTAGCAAGAGCTATTAAACATCAAAAAGAAATTGAAGCCATTCAATCTTTACTTGCTGATGATAAGATTTTATATAGAGAAAACCCCAAAGATTCCCTAAGAAAATTTCTGGAACTAAATGAAAACTTTGCCAACATGGCAGACTAAAAAAATCAATATACAATAATCAATAGCATTTCTATTTCTTAAAGGAGGGAGACCATGTAAAAGGAAAAAAATTAAAGTAACATTTGCAATACTCTGCAGAAAAGAAAATACTTAGGAATAAATCTACTAGATAAACTAGAGATTTGAACAAAGAAAACTACAAAACACTACTGCAATCTGGACTGAACCTCTACCAGCCCTCTGTCACTGCACTGCTGCAAGCAGTGATGATCTTCAGCAAAACAAACAAACAAACAAACAAACAAACAAAATTTACTTGCCTGTGATATTAATGATATTGCTCAATAATTTGAGCATTCTATTGGGCCGCCTTTCTTTGTAACAGGTATAAATATTGATTTTTCCAGTCAATTGGCCAAGGAGTTGTCTTCCAAATTTCCTGGTATAGAGGATTAATTGCTTCCAGGCCTATTGGTTACTTGGAACGTTTCCATCAATATCCCATCAATACATAGAGCCTTGTTTTTGGTTAATGCTTTCAGTGCAGCTTGAGCCTCTTCCTTCAACACCATTGGATCTTGCCCATATGATATCTCCTGAAACGGTAGAATGTCGACCAGTTCTTTTTGTTATAGTGACTCTGTGTATCCTTTCCACCTTCTCTTGATGCTTCCTACATCATTCAATTTTTTTACCCATAGAATTTTTCAATATTGCAACTTGATTGAGTTTTTTCTTCGTCTCTCTCCACTTAAGATATATTAAGAATATTCTTTCTTTTTGCTTTTCTAACTCTGGGTCTTTGCACATTTCATTATACTATTTGGCTTTGTTTTTGAGCTGCCCTTGGAAAATTTCTATTCAGCTCTTTGACTTCATCTTTTCTTCCATTTGCTTTATCTACTCTTACTTTAAGATTAAGAGCAGGTTTCAGAATTTCTTCTGATATCCACTTATATATATATATTTTCCTGTCTTTTTCAATGACCTTTTGCTTTCTTCATTAATGATGTTCTTGATGCCCACCCACAGTTCATTTGCATTCATTGCATCAACTCTGTTTTTGGGATATTCTCAAATTTTAGGTGGGATAGGCTCAATGTCATATTTTGATTCTCACGGGCATGTTTGTTTTTTTTTTTTTTCATAATTCTCTTCAGTTTTCTCCTGAACTTACATGTGACTGATTGTCCAAAATCAGCCCCTGGCCTGGTTTTAGCTGGTGATATTGAGGTTCTCGGTCACTTTTCCCGCAGATGTAGCCAATTCGATTTCTGTGGATTCCCTTTCAAGAATTCCATATGTATAATTAGTTGCCTTTTGTGTTATTGAAAAAAGCTATTTGCTATGAACAATTTTTGTTCTTGCAATATTCTATCATGAAATCTTTTGTTTAAATCACCAAACCATATTTTGTAACCACTGGTTCTACTCTTTGTTTCCAATGTTTGCATTCCAATCCTCAATAATTATCAATGCATCTTGATTGCATGGTTGAACAATTCTGACTAAAGTCATTGTTAGATTTCTTTACCATTTGACCCAGCAATCTGTCTATTGGATATATACAATTATACTACAAAGAAGTCAAAAACAAAACATAAACAGATATATGGTCATCCATGCTTACCACAGTGCTAACTAAAATAACCAAAAGATGGAAACAACTAAAATGCCCATCTGTGGAGGAATGTATAAAGGAACTCTGGTTCACATATACAATAGAAAACTATGAGTCATAAAAACAACAATGAAACTGTCATCCACCTGACAACATGCATGTATCTGGAAGACATTTGCTCAGCAGAGTTATTCAATCGCATACAGGCAAATACTATATGAGATCGCTATTATAAAAGAAAAAAATCAAAAAATTGTTTTTATACCAAAAGAAGCAGACTTTGAAGGTTACAAGGAGGGAAAGTGGGCAGGAAAGGGAAGGAGTATAGGAAAACGTAAATAAACAAATAATAAAAAGGGACACACAGAAACACATGTAAAGAGACACACATAGATTTAAAAGTAATAATAAATATGATTTTGTCTTCCCTGGAGCCCCAATTGGAGCATGAGCGGTAATGACTTGCTGGTGTTCAATGGCCCACTTCAGGTTGAAAAGGCAGCCACAATTGAACAGCTATGTTTGTTCCTACCTACCAGGACCTGGGATTTGATCTAGGTTCGCATCCCACTTCCTACCCCAGGCACCATTAGAAGCCAGCAAAGCAAGTTATTTGGAAATGGAGAATCTTGTGTCCTTTGTGGACTGACTCTGATGAGTGTTTCATTGAAAGAGGAACTTTATAGAATTAGAAGGCTCTGGAGTTTTCATGGAGAAGGAGAACTTTCAAAGTACTCTCTTTTCCTTAGGTTACAGCCAACAGTGTGTGCTGAGTGAAGTGGCAGACTATGGTGTGCAAAGGAAAATTAAATTAGCTCCTGCCCTAAAATTGCTCAAGTCTGGTGGTAAAGAATGATAAATATACAGATTGCTAAAAATACAGTGAAATAAGAGCTATGGTAGCAATTTTATCATTTGACTCTTCAAAAGTAACTTTTTAAAATCAGAGATTTAATACATTTCACTTTAATTTCCTGTTATATAGTTTACTGTCATTTTTTAGCTTAATGAACCTTAAAGAATTTTTTAAAAAAGTAATCTCTAATCTCTCATTCTATCTCCCCTTAAGAGCAATTGGCCAATTGCCTAGTTCAGAGGTTTCAGATAAATGTGT
>NW_022109491.1:52319227-52320875 GCF_000313985.2 Echinops telfairi
CCACTCCTTATGGACTTTTTTGTACCGATCTTTGTTATTCTTAATGTTGTTTACTATTTCACTGTTTGTATATACCACAGTTTGTTTATTTGCCCTTCCATTGATGAATACAGAATTTCTATCTTTGTGCTATTGTGAATGAATATGGGCATGCGTATATCTATTACTGCTGAGACTCTTAATTAATCCCTTTATTTTGCTCTGTCTTGTTTTTGTGCATGTTATTATGTCCGCAGGTCTGTCTAAATAAGATAGATTGGGTGAACAATCTGGAGGAGAAAACAGGGGGGATTCTCTTTTTACTCTGTGTATTCTCTTTTTACTCTTTTAGTGAAATATTTTTGTGCACATTGGCTTCTAATTGTTAGGAAGCCCGGATAATATAGTTTGTCTTTTGCTGTTATTAGTTACTATGTTTGTATGTTTTTAATTACTATGTTTGATAGTGTATTTGTGCCATTTATGAGAGTCCTTAAGTTCATCTCTATTTTCTCTGGTGATCTTTATAGTTCTAGGTTTTCTATTTAAGAATTTGATCTATCTTCAGTTTGCTTTTAAGTATGGTGAGGTATGGATCCTATTTCATTTCTCTCCAAACGGATTTCTAGTTTTACCAGCACCATTGTTTATTTCCCATTTAATGTGTTCTGCCCTATGCCAAAGATCATTTGTCCATAAGTTGATGAGTTTAATTCTGAGTTCTCAATTCTATTTCATTTATCTATGTGTCTGTTATTGTACCAGTACCGGGCTTTATTACTACCATGATTATACTGTAGGTTTTGAGGATAGAAAGTGTGAAGTCTCCTAACTTCTTCTGTAGCAGTGCTTTACTATCCAAGGTCATTTTTCCTCACATATAGTTGATTTTTAGTTTTAATTTTTCATCAAAGAATGGTATTAGGACCTGTGTTAGACCAGGTTGACTAGAGAAACAAATCCATTGACACTCATATATGTGTCAAAAAGAACTTCATATCAAGAAGTAATTATATATTGATAAAACATCCCAGACCAGTTCAATTCAAATCCATAAGTGTGATACTAGGCCATATGTCCCTCTTTAGACTCACAGCCACATGCAATGATGCAGAATGCAGGAAGCTCACAGGCTGGTGAGTGCAAAGTCTCATGGCTGAAATGGCAGTGAACACATCTTCAGGGCTCTGGCAGGTCTCAGAGTGACTCAGCAGAAGAAAGGTAAAGGCAGAGAGAGATGTGGGGAAGTTCCCAGGTCCCTCCTTATGAGAAGGCCACACCCCACATGAGTCACCATAAGTCTGTGACCTGATTGACAGGTTAAATTACACCCCTACAATTTTAATATGTTGAAATAACATAAAATTATGTAACTACCACAGGATCTGTGTGGGGATTTTATTTATTTTAACAAAAACAATTTTATTGGTACATAATGTATATATCCCACAATTCTATATTTTGATCATATCATGACCATAATCAATTTTAGAACATTTTATTCTTTTACTCTCAAAATTATTTGCTCTGAATTTTCCCTAACCTCCCCTGCCATACCCTAAAGAAACCATTAATCCACTTCTGTTTCTATAGTATTACCTATCTTGAATTTCATTTACAGAAAAATACACATACCAAAAAAATATACATACCAGAAAAATATACATAC
>NW_022109491.1:52321360-52323070 GCF_000313985.2 Echinops telfairi
GCTGAGTCTTTGGGATTTTCTATGTACAAAACCACAATCTGTAAATGGAGAATATTATTGCTTTGTTATTTCTCTGGTTAAGATTTCCAGAATGATATTGAATAGATATAGTAATAAAGACCATCCTTCTCTGGTTCCCATTTATAACGGGAATGCCTTCAATTTCTTTCACAGGAACTAATAGTGTGTGACTTTTAGATTTTATATATGCTCTTAATTATATTGCACAATTTATATTCTTTTTCTATTTTCTTCAGTTCTATTATCAGGAGTGTTTGATTTTGTCAAATGTCTTTTCTTTGTAGACATAGGTGATTGTATAATTCTTTCCCTTTGTTTTATTTATGTGGTGGCTCACATTCATTGCCTTTTTAGTGTCCAACCATTCTTGCATATCTTATATCAATCCTACTGGGTCATGATGCATGTGTTTTTGTCTCTTGATATATTGTTGAATTTGACCAAGTAGGATTTTTATGGGGGATATTGGTCTAGAATTTCCTTTTCAGTGACATATTTGTCTAGTTTGTTATCAGGGTTAATCTTTCCTTTTAAAATGAATTCAGAAGTATTCCATTATTTTCTATACTCTGGAGTAGTTTGAGTAAAATAGTATCTATGTGTCTCTGAATCTTTGGTAGAATTCACCTGTTAAATTTTCAAGGCTTGGACTTTTTAAAAAGATTTTTAATGACCTGATCAATTTATTTTTCAGTTATTAGTTTGTTAAAATTTTCTTCTGTGCTCCGTGTTAATTTAGGCAGGGATTGCATTTTTAGACAGTCACCCATTTCTTCTGGGGTTTCAAATACTTTGGAGTTCTTCATAGCATTCTATTAACATTTTTCTTTCCATTGATTTTGTTTGACATTGCCCATTTTGTTTTTTACACGTTATTTGTATCTTTTTCTTTTTCTCTTTTTTTTGTTTGCCAGTGGCTTTATATTTTATTAAAATTTCAAAGAAATAATTTCCAGTCTTGTTGATTCTTTCCATTATTTTCTGTTCCATTTATTTGTGCTCTAATCTTTATTATTTCTTTTCTTTTCAAGTCTACAAGCTTCCTTTACTGCTCTTTTTCTAAATGTTGAAGATGTTGGGTTAAGGTGTTGACTTTTCTTACTTCTTATTTTTTTATGTATATATATTTTTTGCTATAAATTGCCCCATGGACACAGCTTTTGCTGTGTCCCAAAATTTTGGTTGCTGTGCTTTCATCATCATTTCATAAAAGGATTTAATATTCTTTTTGCTTTTTCCATTGTCCATTTGTTTTTAGCAAGGTATTATCCAATTTTCATGCAGTTGAATTTATTTTCTTTTTGATCTTCTTGTTGAATTTTAATTTTGTAGCACTGTGATATGAGAAGATGTTTCATAGTATTTAGATATCTTAAGATGTATTGATGTTTGCTCTGTGTATAAAGCTATGGCTTAATACATAATCTCTTCTGCAGAACATTCAATGTGCGCCGGAAAATAATCCATATTATGCTACTGTTGGATAGTGTGTTCTCTATGTGTCTGTATTAGTCCGGTTGACTAGAGAAACAAATTCAGAGACACACATATGTGTGTAAGAGAGAGCTTTATATCAAAGTGTAATTGTATAATAAGAAAACATTCCAGCCCAGTCCAGATCAAGTCCATAATTCTGATCTTGGCCAATATGTCCAATACCAGTCTATAAATTCCTCTTCAGATTCATAC
>NW_022109491.1:52323527-52328581 GCF_000313985.2 Echinops telfairi
TTGATTTATGTATTTTTAGGTTCTTTCATAAGTGCATATTTATTATGGCTATGTTCTCTTGATCAGTTGACCCTTTAATCATTATATCATGTCCTTCCTGTCTCTTTTGCTGTTTTTTTGGCTTAAAGCATATTTAATTATAGATTAATATAGCCACTTCTGCTCCTTTTTGGTTGCCATTATCAGGATATATATTTTCCCCATCCTTTAATTTTTAGAGATAGCGTGTTGATTGGTCCTGGCCTTTTCATCCACTCTTCTACTCTCTGCTCTTGACTGATGTATTTAATCAATTTACAATCATTGTGATTATTGTTAAGTGTGAGTTTTTGAACAAGTTTTTGTTTATCTGAATAGATCCTAGTTTCACCATGGTATGTGAGGGGAAAAAAATGCTTGGTGTGTAATTCTTGTCTACTACTGGTTTTCTGTCAGTGCTTTACATATGCTTCCTGTGTCTTCATTGCTGAATGGTCTCTGCTCGAGATCAGAGTTTAGTCTCCTTGGTTCTTCCGGAAGGTGACTTTTCACTTTCCCTTGGTGTTTTTGGAAATTTCGTTTATGTTTTGTCTTGATAATTTTTTTCAAGGTCTGTCCTATTTGGCTTCAGTCAACTTCTTGAATGCTTGATTTTCATTCTATTAAGGAATTTTTCAGCAAACAAGTCTGACAATTTTATCTGTTTTATTTTTTTTTTTTCTGGAATTTTGATTACCTATGCCATTCCTCTCAATGATGCCCCACTCAATCCTCAGGTTTTCTTCATCATTTTTGTTGTTGCATCATTTTTCTAATTGTTTCTCTAGCATATTCCCCAAACCCAAACCAAACCCACTGGCATCAATTTGAATCCAACTTACAGCAACTTTACTGGACAGCTTAGAACTGCCCCTACGTGTTCCAGATATGACGTGTTTAAGGAGTAGAAAGCCTCCTTTTTCTCCCTCTGGCATATTAGTAGTAAAGTAAGTGTATTGAATTTTATTTATTTGGTCTTTTCTTGATGCAGTTCTACCCCTTTGCCCTTTCCATGTCTTATATAATTCTGAAATCTTATTATTAACCTTTTGTCAATTTGCTCCTTTTGTGAAGTTCCTAATTTTTAATCTTATCATTTTGTTCTTATAGTGTTTTCCTGGATTAATTGAAAGTTTGTCGGTATTGTCCTTGATTTAATCTGAAGTTTTCTCAATCTTTCTCTCAAACTGTTTAAAACACCTAAAATTACCATTAAAAAATTCTTTTTCAGCTGGTCCAGTGCTATTTTTTTCCACAGGAAGGTCTTCTGACTCTGTCTTTTGGTCACTTGTTTGAGCTACTCTGTCTTGTTTCTTCATGTGAACTAATATTGTCTATTTTCTTGGAGATATTGTAGTATTGTGTATACATATTTAATATTGATTGTATGTTGATGTGTTCTTAGACACTAACCACCTGCCCCCTATTTGGTATAATAGAGGAAGGAAATGTATGCTCAGTTCTCTGTTTAATTGCACCACCCTATCCATGTAGTGAAATTAAAGGTAGGTTTTGCTGATGCTGGTCGCTGTCTATTGTGAATCATGTGGTGTAGTATTGGGCAGTGGCCCTTGGTAATCAGGTAGGGCTACAGGAATACGTATGTGTTTATACCATGTGGACACAATTACTAGGACTAAAGATAAATAGAAAGTAAGAAAAATGCGAAAACAAACAATAGGGAAAATAAGAAAAAACAAATAAGCAATAAGAAAAAATAATTTACCAGATGAAAAAGGGAAAAAATGTAACACAGAGGAAGAGAAAGAGAATAGAGGGTTAAAAAAAGGCAGAAATACAATAACCAAAACTAGAGAAAGGGGTGAAAACAAAGGAAAATAGAATAAAAAGTAATAGCTAAGAGGGGAAAAAAGAAAGAAAAAGAAGGGAAGGAAGGAAAGAACAAATAGTGAAATTAAAGCAAAAAGGGCAACATGACAAGAAAGGCAAAAACGGGGGAAGGGGACAAACTAAAGGAGAAAGTTGGGGCTGTTGGGGCAGAAACCAAACAGAGAAAATAATGGGGGTAAAACTTGCATCATTTGTCAGCTAATGAGGGTGGCGTGGGCAGGGTTCCCAGTCCTCAGTCAAGTTTCTGTCAGCCTAGTGGGTCTATAGAAGGAGTCTGTGATGACTCATAGGGTGGCTGGAATCAGGGTGCTTATTCCTGGTAGGAGTTCTTTGGCGATCAGAGTGTAGCCGAGGGCAGGTGGCTGGTTCTGAGAGAAGTTCCCAAAGGTGACTTATAGCAGGTCATATGCCTAACATGGCATGCTTTGCTGGTCTGATGAGTTTGCTCGCCTTCTGATATGAGGATATCACGTATCCAGTGCAAATATCAGGTCCAGCAGGAACTGTGCAGGGGTGAGGTGGTGGGATCTCACTACACTTTTTGACAGGCTGCACTTTTGGTCACCAGGAGGTTGAGGGCAGCAGGGGGTGAATCACATTTTTCTGGACATCAGCCCCCAGTGTGCTCAGTTGTGCTGTCCTAGACACGAAGAGCAGTTTATCAGACTGTTCCCTAATTGAACACTGTTTTTCAAAGTTCACAAGGGCTTCCTCTTTCTCACTGCTTTTGCTCAGCTTCTTCTCTTGGTAGGCATTAAATCTACTTCTATATCATTCCTTCTGAAGCTCTGGGTTCCGAGATTATTATTCATTTCAATTTCATTTCTTCTCTTGTGTCTTTGTTGTAGACTGGCTGTGTATCATATCGATCAAGTCCACCACATTGCCAAAAGTTTGAGCAAAACCTGGGTTAGATATGAAATGCATATTTCCTAAATGTTTGCAGATAAGTCAAATAACCAGTGAAAGTCATATTTGGGTTGGAGTGCCAACAATAATACCAGTTTGCCGTCTATGAGAAAGGTCCTAGTGAACTCCAGCAGCTGCCTAGGAAAACCCCTGCAGACTTGCTTCTAGTCATGAAATCGCTTGCGTCCCTAAATTACGCTTTTGTTTTTGAGAGACATGAAAGCTCAGATACTTGTTATTTGCTTTCTGCTCTTTGCTATTACCAAGAACTTTGCAGTATTTTGAAGAAAAACAATTCAACTAAGCAATGATATTATTCTCTGAAGATGAAAGTAAGGCCAGAGTATACCCAATGGGGACTATGCGAAGTTTTGACCATTTTCCTACATCTGTGAGAGCTAAACGCAATCAGCTGCTCAGTGGTCCATCCTCACTTCCAGAAGGCAGCAAGGGCGCAAGAATGATGACTGTGGGATAACAGGGCTGGCTGTCCTTTGGGAGGGCTTCCATGCCAGCAACATAGCCACGTAGACCTCTGGGTTCTTGGTTTTCAGGGGCTCAGGACGCTGTGCCCCATGACCCGTTTTTCTCTTCCAGAGGATGCTTGGTAAAAGGAGTTTCCCGGGGGAACCAGCTCTGAGTTCTGTGCTCTTCTGTGACTATTCCCTAATGGTGGCCCTTACGGAATATATTTGAGGATGACAGCCCCAGGCTAAGGGAAGAAAATGCACATGATCTTGGAATGCTGAGATGCATCAAGTGTGACCTTCCTTGGAGAGGAAGAGGACATTGTCCTATGCCCAGTGGGGTCTGCCCAGGGGTGGTATGCCATGTAGGAGGGGCAAGATTCCATCCTTAGGTCTACTCCACTGGCAGACTGCGCCCTCCAGACACTCAGTGAGTGCCAACTGCCCTTTTGCTTTGCACCAGTCACTGGCTATAAATACAGTCACATTTCCCACATACTGTATTTATGTTTCAGAAAATGTCTGTGTTGCATACGTAATGTAAGAGATATAATTATAATATTTCAAAACGGGCCAAATTTCATGAGATATAAAATAACAGATGGCATCACACAATATTGGTGCAGTACACTTCATTTAAATCATAACTGGGGCCTGAAAAATATCCCCATTTGGTACAGGGTGGTGGTGAGACTCTGTATGTTGGGCACTAGTAGGTGGAGTGTTTCCCCTCCTTTGTCACCTTTCTTTTCAGGGAAAGTGGAATTATAAAGTGATAAATTCCCAGAAACCTCAAATGTGGCCTTGTCTATCCACCAATGTTAAGATGTCTTGTTTTCAGTAGCTTGAGAGCAAAAAGTGGATCCTGTAAATTTTAGCAATGACCTGGACCTCCGTGGCCCATCAGATGTTAGAAACCAGTTACCGCATGTTGTATTGTTCCTTCACAGCTATCTATTCTTCACTAGCTTCTAAGAAGCTATTGTCAAGATTTAAACTATTCCAATATTTATTTCTCGTCTTGGGCAATTTTTCTAAATGTCTGTGTACATCTTGCAACTGTGATGGTGTAGTGCTTTATGCATTGAGCTGTTAAAGACAAGGTCAGCAGTTTGAATGCACCAGCTGATCCTCACGGGAAAGAGAAAGTCTCACAGTTACTCATCGCCTCAGTTCTACTCTCTCTTACAAGGTCACTGAGAGTCAGAGTCAAGTAAATTGCAGTGAGTTCTTTGGATTACATAACAGTATGGGTGTGTGACATAGAGCGCTAACAGCTGGTAGCGTGCTTTCTTTGATTCCATTGCTCTGTTCTCCACATTCATGTAAAACCTAGACAATCTGAGAGTTCACTGATTCTTGGAATGCCCATGGGATGCTGGGATCAAATTAAGAACATCCACACCACTTTGTCACAAAATTATCCAGTCAGTGACCCAATAGACTAATTGAGTTAGAACATAAAGATTCATGTAGGTAGGGATGTGTTTACAATTCAAACTCTTCAAGTGTTTACATTTGGTGTTTGCCACATCACTGAAGAAACCATAAATTGTATCAATACATTCTGACTCCTAACAGGAATAGGGTCAGGGGAGGTGTTTCTGGACCTCCAGCTTGTGCTTCAGCCCTGTAACACTCAGTAGTCATTGAATCAGCAGACTCTAACTGTCACTGCCTTTGAGTCAATGCTGATGCACAGTAATCCCCTGTGGCTTCCCCAAGACTGCAACCATTTACAGGTGTAGAAAGCCCAGTCTTTCTCCTGAGAGGCTGGTGCTCGGTTTGAACTGCCAACCAGGTGTATTG
>NW_022109491.1:52328859-52331125 GCF_000313985.2 Echinops telfairi
TCTGGATTAGCCTTGAGCTATCTTCCTGTTATAGATGGGCAAATACATTTATTATTTATCTAATAATTGTCTCCATGATAAAAGTTCTACACAGTCATAATGTGCAAGGAAAACGGGCATCCCTCTCTCAGTCCTGTGCTGAAATGTTCACATGGAAATGTTGGGGAAGGCAGAGAGGGGTGGTGTGCTGGAGCTTGAGAAAGGAATAGCTGACGTTGGCTTGAGGCAATCCAGTGGGGTCTATGACTTGTTTATGCTTTTACAGCAAAGCATCATGTTACTACAAAGAGCAGAAGTCATCTATGGGTATGGTTTAATCTTTCTTAAGAAAATTAATTTCTATAATTCTCGTTTATCCCCAACGTTTTGAAATCTAGGTCTCAGAAAATAATTTCCTATTGGATCCATGTGATCTTCTGTGTCGACAGCACCTGACAACAACAACAACAACGTTGATGTTTAGGAGCATTACCAAGAGAGGAATTCAGCCTCTGTCTTGTGACTCTAATGGGCAGAACAGAGTTTAATGGGTATGAATAATCGATTTCAGTTTATATAAAGAAAAGCATTCCAATAATGTGACTAGTTCAAAGACTGGTTTTTAAAAAGGTAGTAATTTTCTCATCAGCGGAGGAATCCAATTTAAGTCTGGGTTACCACTGGGTAGTGGGGTGCTAGGAGATCTGGAACCAGTTACATCAGCCTCACCGGGAAGATTACTAGACATGCCAAAGCTTTGGTCCCACCTCAGACTTACTGAACTAGAATTTGTATTTGTTAAAGATTCGAGTGATTTGCTTGCGTGTTTGAATCTCTGAAGTACTGCTGTTAAGGATTCCTCCTGGTGTTCACACCTTTTTCTGAGTGAGGTTTATGTGCTTTGCTGTGAACATTTGAATGGTTTGGGTGTTCAGTCCTTACCCAATACTTATATGGAGAACCCATTTCAAGTTTGATTTGAGGACACTCCCAAAGACTACCTTGCTTTCATATTTATTTTAATGTGGTAGAATTAACATTTTATTCCCTTTGTCCTGCCATCTACACTATTCTGCCAGGAATGCTGAAATTCACACCACACACTATTCTTTGGGTTTAGTTATTGAATGACCATATGACAACAACAACATTTTAACTCTATGGGATAAGGTTTTAAGGTATAAATACTAATACTAATACTAAGGTATAAATACTAATTAAATGATTAATGCTGATTAGTGCATCGATTCATCATAAAAGACAGGTCTTATCATCATTGTACTCCCTACTACTTAGAAAATTGCACAAGTATTATTATATGATTTACATATCATTAATATCTATTTCCAGAAATAATTTGGGGTAGTATTACCTAGCCCAAAATAAATACAAGTTGAACTGAACTGATTCAGACACTGGGAATAAGTCTAGATGCAGGTGGGTACAAGGATTCTTCTCAAAGGAACTTCTGAGGATAAGGATCCCAGGGAAACATAGACAACCAAGGTGACATAAGGCTCAGCATCTGTAAAGAAGAGAGAGAGAGAGAGAGTAAACCTCACTAGGTTTTACACAGAAATACACTGCCCATGCCCTCCTATGTCTTGTGATTTTCACGATAGACTCTAGACCTTGAATTATGCTGAGGTTTATAAATTCAAATGTAACAGAGCAAAGTGGCTAAGAACATAGACTCTAGAAACAGAGTATTTACATTCAGATAGTTTAACTCTGTCTCTTAATAAATTGCATAGAATTTCTGGGGAAGTTACTCAACCTCTCTAATCCTTTGTTTCCTCATTTGTTCAATGGGGATAATAATAGGACCAGCCCATAGGGCTGTTGTGAGGATGAAATAGCACACGGTGAGCTGCATATTGTCTAGCACATCTAAACCAAATCTAAACCCACTGCCAGCAAGGCAACTTCGACTCCTAGCAACCGTCTGGAACAGAACAGAACTGTTCCTGTGGGTGTGTGAAGCTGTAACTCTTTACCCTTGTGCGGGACTGTTGTGAAGGAAAGGATTACCTACCTGTACTTAAGAAAGAAAGAGACTTGGATACAGGGGACAAGGGGGTTCTTTATTGGTTCAGAACACCTGACCAAGATTCACCGTCAAAGCATTCATGTTTCATGGAGTCTGGAATCTGATAGTCTATCATTTCCATAGAAAACTCAGGGTCAAATAGACAGCTACAATTGAGGTCATTTTAGGAGACCAGGAAACAGATTTGGGGAAGTAGTATGGTGTGTGTGTGTGTGTGTGTGTGTGTGTGTGTGTGTG
>NW_022109491.1:52332136-52334046 GCF_000313985.2 Echinops telfairi
TATCACTATTTGCTTTCTCATTTTCTTCACCTTTCATTTCCCCTTCTACCCTTAGCAGTTTGACTCCTGCTCCTTTTTGCCAACAAAATCGCTTTTTCAAAGGCCATTAATTATCTGCCTGACAAAAATCCAATTGAACAATGTTAGTATTAATGTTACCCAATTTCTCGATCATTTTAAGCATTGCTAATATCTCCCTCCTCCTTCAGATTCTCTTTCTCTTAGATCCTGCAGAGCAGCTCTCTCTAGCTTACAAGCCCCACCCTCTATTTCTAGGTCTTTTTTTGACAAGGTCATTAAGAGTCATTTGGTAGGGTTCCGTTTTCATTCTAATTCTTCCTGTTTATTTTCTCCTAAATGATGGGTGATCATTAGGTTTTATGTCTGCTTGGGTGGACCAGCATTCTCTCATGATGTGATTTAAGCCAGGTGGTCAACTCCACGATGGATCTCCTGTGAAGCAGCCATGCTTTCACTGGGGGATAGACTTTCTTAATCCAGTCATAGCCTCAATACCATTGAGGGAGTTTTCACTCCTAATAGGACCTACTCTCAATGTAAATGGACAGGTTGCATCTGGTTCATAGACCTCGGGTTAGATTGCCTACCAATTCTAGAAGCCATTCATGGAGCGCTAACCTTGAATTCATTCATATCTATGTCTATCAGCCTGTGGTCTTCCTGCTTCCTGTTTGTCATCTTGTTCAGCTGCAAGGAGTCAAGAGACTACAGGACCCACCAACTTGAATCTTGTACAAATCTCTGAGTCATTCTAGCTGTAAATATCTTTCTATGCACATGCACATTACATGCAAGAGTCACTGGCTTTGCTACAATGGAGAATACAGCTTAATACCATATTGTACTAATATCAGTGGTGGATTCAATGACTGTTGAAACTCCCCTCCTCCCTTCCCAAAGGGGTGGGGGGAACAAATTCACTAGCACTGAGTTGATTCAAGCTCATAGCAATCCTGTAGGACAGTGCGGAACTGACCCCAAGGATTTCCAAGATTGTAGCTCATTATGGAAAAGACCGTCTCATCTCTCTCCCAAGAAATGGCTGATGGGTTGATCCACTGATCTTTCCATTTCAACTCAATGCTTAAGCCACCAAGCCACCAGCGTTTCTTCATTGGAAGTAAAGGAAACTGATTAAATGGTGTCATGGGGACCACCTGTGACCTCTGGCTGCAAATGGTGAAGGAGAAACCAACTTCACATGTGACCAAGAATGATTCCGATGAGTTTGAGGTCAAACATGTTCCCACCCTCAAAATTCCTTATCCTATTCTGAAACCAGCTATACCTCCCACATCACTTTACTTCTCTACTGGGTTCAATATTCTTTTGCAATGATCACACATAATGTAAAAAGATCAATATTCATTATTGTAGGGCTTATTAGGGAAGTTTATAGTTTTTAAATGTTAAGAATATAGTTCTTTTGTCTGTAGCATCTCTTCTCAGTCCTCTCTCTCTCTCTCTCTCTCTGGTCCTCAGTCTCTCAAATACCTGGTCCTGTGGTCTCTTTCCTGCTCCACTCCATTAGCACTGAGAAATGCCCCAATGTCATACCACTCTGAAAGCCCATTTTCTGCCTCAAAGAACTGAACTTTACTCATTCCATGGGCTGGGAAGCCTGCGACACTACCTCCAGTCTTGATGCTGCTCAGTTGCTCACTTTCATGGCCTTACCCTGCCACTTCTCCAAGTAAAGCTCTTGAACATGATTCACTCCTGCTTCTTCTGACCTGCTGGCATGGGATTCTCTTTTGTTCCTCCTAAAATGACTCATTTTATACCCAGTGGAATGGCAAAACTGACCAATCCCTTTATTAGAGTGTCCCATATTCTATTTGAATTGTGCCACCTAATCATTTGGTGAAAATGGCAAAGAACCAATAACA
>NW_022109491.1:52347548-52383529 GCF_000313985.2 Echinops telfairi
CAAGTTGCATTTGGTCCTGGCAGTGATAAATTTAACTCATTTATGATGGCAAAGATGTCAACCAAGTAAGCTATTTTCTGCAGTTCACTTTTATTGCTGAAAAGTGTTTCAAACTGTTGTCTTACTTTCTGATTAAAAAATGTTTTGAGTTCATCATGAAGCTCAAAAACATGTTTTAAAACTTTTCCTCTCGACAATCATCTCACTTCAGTGTGAAATAGCAGAGCATTATTCAGTGCATCCAACTCATTGCACAGTTGTGAAAACAGTCGACTGTTTAAAGTGCTCACCTTTACAAAATTAACAGAACGTATGACACTTTTCATTGCTTCTTGTAACTCTTGTGGCAGCATCTTTATTGCTAATATTTGCCAATGAATCATACAGTGAGTTCTGATTACTTTTGGTGACTCATTTAGTACCAAATGTTGAAATCCAGATCGATATCTTAGCATAGCTGGAGCACCATCTGTGCAAACACCATAAACCTTTTCCCAAGAGATCTTATGCTCTTTCTGCAGTGAACCAACTGTGTCAAATATATCACGTGCAGTAGTTGTCGTTTCAAGAGGACTGCAAAAAAGAAACCCATCTTTAAAGTCACCATCATTAATATACCTTATGTAAACCAGTAACTGTGAATGGTTTGCAACAGCTGTAGATTCATCAAGCTGGATGCTAAATATTGGAAGTGGAGCAAATTTAGTTTCCTGGATTACTCGATCAAGAATATCAACAGACATGTCTTCTTTCCTTCTGCAGACAGTGTCGTTAGATAAGGAAATTACATTCAATTTCATAACTAATTTGTCTCTGATCATAAGTCTGGCCGCTGGCAACAGTAAATCCTCAGCAATGGTGTGAGGTTTCATAGCTCTGGCAATTCTGAGTGCCACCAAATATGAAGCTTCAACGGCAGCTATGTTTTGTTTGTGGTACTTGCCACCAGTGTCAAATCTGGCTTTCTTGAGTCCACCAGTTTTACTTCTAAAATAGTTGGTATCCTTGCTGGCAACGCTTGGATGCTTGCTATAAATGGTGTTTTAGTTTGTTCAGCTTCATAGATTCGGCTGGTAGAACTTCACAACAAATAACACATTGTGGTTTCTCAATTCTGCTGTAATTATTGAGGTAAAACTATAATGTAGAAAATCCTCACTATATTTTCTTTTCTTAACATTCTTCTTTACATGATCCATTGTCATGGGATGGTTTGCTAATGAAAAGATATGGCATAGTTGAGTTCGTGAAAGCTTTCCTATGATTTACCATTCTGGTTTTTTTTTTTACATACCTGTTACTATCACAAGGGGGCCAGTATTCACATCAACCACAGCTGAATATAGAAAGACTGATCAGCATCCAGATTAAATTCCAATGGTACAGATTTTTTTTGCAGTAGTTGGTGATTTTACAGTACATAATTTTACATTTACCCAGTGATTGTAATTCACAAAGTGTTGTCTTACCTCCAATACTGCTGCTTTTAACAGAGTAGCTGCTTACAACACAGCAGCTGCTTTCTACACAGTAGCTACTCTTTACACGTGTGTGACTGGTCCACATAAGTACATTATGGCGCCAACCCTGTCACATACACCTGTATTTGTATGGGATGTATGTGATGGGGTTGGCGTGATGATGTCATCATGCCAGGTACTGGAATGTGGGCGTATCTGCATGTGGGCAGACCTACCTGGAGATGGATAGAGGAGTGGTGTCTCGGTTCTTAAGACCATCGGAAATATGTGTTTTCTGATGTTCTTAGGCGACCCCTGTGAAAGGGTCATTTGACCCCCAAAGGGGGTCTCACCCACATGTTGAGAACCTCTGCTATAAATAGTTTCAGGTCTGTTTGTTGACCTGTAGACGTGTTTTCTGGTGGAAGCTGATGGTGTGTCACACCCTGGCCCCAATCTCTATTTTTGGTATTCCCAAAGGACTTGATTGCTTTGTTCCCCTTGCTGCTCTGTTGCACACCCTTAGCGTTTTGCCCCAGTGTGGTGGGGTAATATCAGGAACAATTCCCACACTGTGCCTCCAGCATTGATGGATCTGTGAGGGACGTCTTGTCTTTTGGTGGGGCCAGCCCTATGGTCCTCTCCATGCATTGGGTGCTCTAAACAGGAATATTGTCCTTGGGGCATGGTGGGCCAGGGTGTGTTCCACTCTCTCTCCTTCCCTCTTCATTTTTCTCCTGTGTGCTTTGATGAGATCCACCCCTCTCCCTCAGCTGCAGCTTCGGTGCTGTCCTGTGTAGTGCATTCTTGTCACATGGACTTCTTCTGATGGAATACATAGAAACCAAATTAACTCTGTGGGAAGAGAGGATGGAGAAGCTCAATATCAGCATCTAAATGAACCCAGGGGCCTACTGTGTAACAGATCATGAAGCTGAACAAAATTAAAGCAAGTCCATATGATCCAAAATACAACTGTGCATTTATTCCACTGGAATTTGAAGAACATCTCAAGAACATAGTTGATGTCTTGAACACTGATGAGAGAAGAATAGCTGAGCTGTGGGCTGTCATCACAAACATCATACATGAAAAAAACAAATGGTCATTAAAGAGACAGGAAAGAAAGAAAAGCTCAAAGTGGATGTCAGAAGACTCTGAAACTCACTCTTAATCATAGAGTCTCTAAGGCAAATGGAAGAAATGAGGAATGAAAAGCTGAACAGGAATTTTTCAAAGGGTAGCTTGAGAAGATAAATTAAAATATGCAAAGTCCTTGACTTAGAAAGCCAAAAAGTAAGAAAACACTCAGTCTATCATAAATGAAAAGAACTGGAGAAAATATACAAGCCTCAGGTTGCAATATTAAAATATTATCCCAGAAAAATATTGAACGATGCAGGAAGCATCAAAAGAAGATGGAAAGAAGGCACAAATTCACTGTACCACAAAGAATTAGTCAGCACTTAACCACGTCAAGAGGTAGCATATGTTCAAGAACCCATGGTATTGAAGAAAGAAGTCCAAATTACTCTAAATGCATTTGCCAAAAACAAGGCTCCAGAAATCAGTGGAATAGTACATGAAATGTTTCAACAAACTGATGAAGTACTCATCTGTCCATGGAGAGCAATTTGGAACCTGGCCAAGTAACCAGAAGCTGTCTGTATTTGTACCCATTCCAAACAAAGGTAACCCAATAAAATGCTCATATTATAGAACCCTATTTTAATCTCACATGCAAGTAAATTTTTGCTGAAGATAGTCCAACAATGATTGCAGCAGTAGCACAGGCAGCTACCAGTAATTCTGCCAAATTCAGAAGAGGACATGTAACAAGGGGTATCATTGCTGATGTCAAGTGGATTTTGGCTGAAAGCAAAGAATGCCAGAAATATATTTACTTGTGGTTTATTGATTATGCTAAGGCAGTCAAATATGTGAACTGTAACAAACTATAGATAGCGTTGAGAAGAATGGGAATCTCAGAACACTATATTGTATTCATGCAGAACCTATACATAAATCAAGAGATAGAACCAGGGAATACTACAGTTTTTAAAATCAAGGAAGATGCACATCAGGGTTGTATCCTGTCACCATAGTTACTCAATCTGTGTGCTGAGCAAATAATCAGAGAAGCTGGATTACATGAAGAAGAATTAGATATCAGGATTGAAAGAAGACTCATTAACAACTTGAGATAAATATGCAGAAGGCACGATCTTGCTTGCTCATAGTGAGAAAGACTTGAAGCTAATAAAGATTTAAGGATTGTAGCCTTCAGTGTGGATTACAACTCAATGCAAAGAAATCAAGGACTGGCTTTCTAAATGAGGTGATGTGAGTAGAACTGTATGGTGATATCAGGATAGATCTGGTGAACACGGTGGCTGTGGCTTGGTTACTACCCAGTGCTAAAGTTGGGTCTTAAAGATGCCCTCAAGGGAACAAAGGCCATGGCTGAGGCCCCACCGTCAACCACGATCAGGTCTCAATCCCACCCCATTCCTGACTATCAGCAGCGTAGGGACAGGCCTCCGGGATGGTGCCATAGCCCCAGGTATATAAAGTCTAGGACCATCATATATCATATAAGGAACCATGGCTAGAAGGGCCACATTAATTGACTATAACTCACCTTGATACAATGAAAGTGAGAGTCCTTAGGGGTGTGGATGCTTCTTTTTAAGTAGACTGCTGGAAAGCTGGTCACTTCTGCTGGGTCTGGATCTTGCATCTGGTTCATTGACCTCCAACCATATTGCCTCATGATCCCAGAAGCCATCAGACGAACTGAATTTCATTCAGCTTTGCATTCACCACACTGTGGTCTGACTGCTTCATCTTCCTGAATCGTCTGTCGTCGGAGCTACATGAAGTGAGAAGAAGCCCCCAGCTTACATCTGACACAGAGGTTTCAACCAGACTGGACTTACCTGCTTCTCCAACTGTTTAAGCCATTTCTTGATATACATTTTGTTCATTCTATGCACATATAAATGCCACTAGTTTTGCTTCCCTAGGGAACCCTGCCTAACATACAGAACAAATATTCAAGAAGGACTATGAAAAAGAAGGTGACATCAGGACTGGAGGAAGATTGTTTGCCTGCGCCTCCATCTTACCCACCATGGGGTCCTTCCTTCTGGTAGGATTTACCCCTCCTAGTAACATGTCCAAAGTGTTGTTGTCAGATGTTGCCAAGGCATTTCTTCCCAGAGCGACCCTATACGCAGTAAAATGAAACCCTGCCTGGCCCTGCACCATTCTCATTAGTGGTCTTATGCCCATTGTTGCAGCCACTGTGTCCATCCATCCACTTGAGTGCTTTCCTCTTTTTCGGTGCCTCACTACTTTAGGAAGCCGGATGCCCTTCTCCAGGGACTGGTTCCTCTTGACCACATGTTCAAAGCAAGTAAGAGAATGTCTCGCCATCCTTGCTTCTAAGGAGCGTTCTGTCTGAACTTCTTCCAAGATAGATTTGTTTGTCCTTTTTGGTAGTCCGCGGTACTTTCAATATTATTTTCCAGACCACAATTCAATGGCATCCGTTCTTCTTTGCTCTTTCTTACTCAGTGTACAACATTCACATGGATATGAAGCGATTGAAAATTGTGTCCACGTGCACCGGAGTCTTCACTGTAACCTCCCTGCTCTTCAACATTCGAAAGAGCTCTTTCCCTGCAGTGCAACTTGTTTGATCTCTTAACTGCTGCTTCCGTGAGCACTGATAATGGATGCAAGCAAGACAAAATCCTTAACAACGTCCATCTTTTCTACCCTTACTGTTATGTTATTTATTAGTCTAGTTGTGGGGATTTGGGTCTTGTTTACATTGGGTTGTAATCCATACCGAAGGCTACAATTCTTGATCTCTATCAGCAAGTGCTTCAAGTCCTCCCCCTTTCAGCCAGCGTCGTCTAGATAGCATAGCTTGTTTAAAATCTTTCTTCAAGCCCGATGCCTCATTCGTCTTCATATAATCCAGATTAGCTCAGTGTCCAGAGTACGTGAGATGAAGTTTTCTCATGCACACACCTGGTTCCAAGATTAGTAACCAGGCACTTCCTTGTCATCTGAAAGACTAGGATCACGTCACATAGGGTAACTCCTGACTGACTTTCGTTTTTTGTCCTGGGCCACTGCCTCAACTCCACCAGAGGGGGCTGCTGCGCTTTCTCCGCTCCTTTACCATTAGGAGGGCAGGGGCACAGCACTTTCGGTTCTCTAACAGGCATGGGGGCGTGGCAAGTGCGCTCCAGCAGGACTGCTGGCTTTCAAGCCCCTGTACTCCCCAGACAAAAGTCAGTAACAGTGCTGCTGACTCCACCCTGTGGAACCAGCCTTCGAGCTGCCCTCCTTCCGCCTCCGCTCCTGTTTTTGTTCTCTCACCTTTACTCCAGCCAGGAGAGGCTCCTTTCCTCTCATCACCTGATGCGAGAGGCCTATCCCGAGGTTTCTAATTTAAAAAGCAGGAACTGATGCATGCTGCAAAATAAACTTATTTATTTTTTTGTCTGGTTGGTTTGGTTTTAAATATATGTATTTAAAATCTATATATAAAAAAAAATATTTTTTTTAAAATAGGCCTCTGTTCCAGTTAAGTCATTGAGAATTGCATTCTCATGTTGGATCCCTGTTCTAGAAAATGGTCTTGGTAAGACTGAGTAGACCTCTCCTGAGCTCCCCACGCTCCCCCGTCTGCACTGCAATCCACAGATCTGTACACTGAGCGGCAGAAGCTGTCTGTTCTTCACCGGCAGTCCCACTACTCACACGTGCCTGGGAAGGCACTTCATCCCTGTCTTTCCTACGTTTGTCTGGAACAAAGAGCATTCTTTCTGTGAGGATGAAACGGATGAAATTGACCGTGGGAATGTACTGAAAGTATCATGACTGTGCTCCCTGGGATAGCAGGTGGGTAATCTTGTGTGTTCTCAACACACACGACTTCCTGCTCTGCTCCCGTTCTGCAAACCTGTGGGGCCTATCATCTTCTCTCTCCCTCTTTAACAGTTCTCTCTCTCAGGGCAAGCATTTGACCATTTCTAAGACTCTGATGATGTTTCTTGGAATCAGGATGAAGACCTTCGGTGGTTTGCAGCCTATGATAATTAAGAGAGAAAAGCACAAGCCCTTTAGATATGCGGGCCAGGAACAGACCTGGCCCGTGCTTCCAGCCAGGAGGCAGGGTGGATGTGCGTGTGGCTGATGCAGTGAATCAGCAGAAGCATTCCTTTTGTTAAGGCACAGCTGTCTCTCCAGCTGATTTGCACTCTTGGGACAATGACGAATCAGATGGACAGATCTTCTGGTTGTTTTCAAGAGAATCTGAAAGTATGGATGTTGGTAAGAAATGAGCAGATGTTTAACATACCAGTGAGTTACTCTTTTGGAAAATACTTCTGGTTTACAGTTTTCTGAGAAACGAGGGTCAAAATTTGGATTGGGGCTGTGGGTTTTCTTCCTGGGAAGTGGTCAGCAAGGTCAGTGAGGTTTTAGAGGAGCGTGTTGGAGGAAGAAACGTTTGTCCTTTCCTGTCAGGGACATAAACACTGAAGTCACAGAGCTTGGTGCTGTGAGGTCATGGCTGAATGACCCTGGCCTGGAACCACAATGGCAGGTGGGCCCTTGGGAAAATCCTGCCCCCGTTGTAGTCCTTACTTTAGACCCATCCCCGACAAAAGATTCCACCAGAGTCTCATCTTGAAATGATCAGGTTGGCTTCAGGGGACAGGCAGTCTAATGTAGCTGTGGAACCTCTCAGAACTGGTGCTGCCCATGAGCCTCAGAGGTGAACTATAATCATCAGGGTCCCCTGAGGGACAGATGGATGCTCTGTATGTGGATTAAGTGGCAACAACTAAGAGCCTGACCTCCTAGTTCATTGTTTTCCAACAATATGAATAAAATTACTTCCCCAAGCCACTCATTTCTAATAAAATGCATCCAGAAATGTTTTAAATGTTGTGAGAATTGCCCAAATATGACACAGAGACAGGAGTGAGGGCGTGATGTTGGAAAAAAGGGCAGCGATAGACTTCCTTGACACACGGTTGCCACAAACCTTCAATTAGTATAAAAACTCACTATGTGCAAAGCCTAATAAAGTGGCACACAACAAAGGGAGGCGTGCCTACATTAATGCCAGTCTATACGAGATTTATCTCAAAAGGAGGCTGAGGGCCATTGGAATTGGTGAATTGGTTAATGTAACCACCCTCCTTGCTACAAGGCTAATAGGGTCTGAGGGCAATATCCCTAACAGATTCAAAGTCTTTGTGGTGGCAGTCTGGGAGGGGGAGCAAGCACCTTATGAAGTTTATGTTAATGACAACAGGAGGAATACTCTATTCAGAACTCTGCCCCAAGCTTCCCTACACAGAAGTCTTCTCCTCAGGCACTAATTCCTTATTTTATACCAGCCTCTGTGTTCCAGGAATGACAAATATTTTGGGAAGAACTCTTCATTCCAGGAAGTACACTATATGCCTCTCAGCAAAAAAGCAAGAACGCTTTATCCTTACTTTCACTCCAGAGACGTGCCATTCAATAGTATAGACTTCTGAGCAAGGGCATCTTCAGGTTAACATCCTAACTTGTGGGGCTTTCTTTTAACTGAACTTTGGAGGTCTCAGAGGCTTTTACATCCTTCAAGGAAATATTGAAAGCAGAAGCAAGTGTGTCAAGCACAGGTACCTAGCGGAGCTTGAAGAATCTAATTTTGCAGGCAGGACTCTCCCTCTAAGTATGGAGCTCTATTGTAAAGGGATTCTGCCTCTGCGGAGGAGGGAAATCAGATGCATTTCAGTCTTGAGCTCACCACAGCTTCCAGTCAAATAGATGTAGCTGGAGTTTGTCTTCTCCCTGTCATTACCACTTGGTCGAGTGTTTTCATTTCCAAAGGTGTGCATGTGGATTGAACCAAAGCAGGGATTATTGGAAATACTGTGCCGGATGATTTCACTTACATATCCCCAATATCTTTGGCTAATAGGATGCTCACTCTGAGTAAAACATACAGATTGCCTATACCTAGAAAATGTAATGTTAGCTACAATAATAATAAGGCGGTGCATTTTTACATCTGGTTCCCGATGCCTCATTGCTTTTTTGCATTTGAGGTTTGACTGAAAGTTGAGCAGTGCCTGGGCGTCACTGTCCTCAGTGACTCGTAATGCTGTGTGTATTCTGGGTCTCTGTGCACAACGGGTGCTCAAGATGGTTGCTGTTTTAAATGCTCAATAAATACTGCTTGAAAGTAAGCCGTAATGGACCTTGCTTAGATGCTGACTTAATTTTCTGTGTAGAAAGATGCATCTTGGGTTGAAGTACTAGCTTCTGAGGTCCTGAGGCTCCAGGTGCCACATAGAGGATTATACCCAGCCCTACAACACACTAGGGACAAGGCAGTCTGTCCTGCACAGAATCTGAGCAGACTTGGAATGGATCCAGGGTAATTCTTTCAAGAACCCAGGCCTTCTCTGTGTGCTAAGCACTAGTGTTTGGAAAGAGATGTGAGTGCAATCAGGTTCTTCATGGTTAGGGAATGTCAAGACCTGGAATGTAACCTATCTACCATAATAGCTAGTTATATGTGCTTTAATTACTTAATATTTATGTTTCAAACTGGTAAGAACAGCTAGCTTACTGCAGAAGTCATTGTCACACAACCCAGGGCCAGCCACTGGGAACAAAGACTCTTCCTGTCCTGGGTTCCTATCCTGCAAGAGAAACGTATTTTGCTCATGAGCATCATACAAAGAGTCAGTGTCAGCAATGCATGAGCACGTATGTGGAGGAGGGGGGGTGATCTGAGATGTTTTCTGTGTGTGAAGCATCCTGTGCTAGAGGGCCTGAGGCTGGGTGGGGCCACAGCAGCTGGTGTGATGGAGAGGCCAGAGGCCTTAGATGGCAGGAAGAGATGCAGTTAAAATTCTAGGCAGTTGCTTGAACATGTCTCTTGGGTAGCCACATGATTAGAGAATGTGTGACTGTGTGTTTTCCTTTTTCTTCACCCACCCCCCCCTTCCCTTTTTCTTCCACCAAATGCAAATCAATAGATGTGTATTCATAGCCTAACAAGATGTCAAAGGGAGAAGAGTAGCCTTTTCATTCTAAGAAGCAGAAGGGTACAGGGAGAGAGAAGCCTCTCTACACAGGGAGGGAGGGAAGGAGGACAGGAAATAGGAGGGGGCAGAGCAGAGAGGGTAGAGGAGAGACAAGGGAGGCCATAGCTCAGGGGAGGGGACAATGCTCAGGCAGGAGCCTGAAGGGGATGCCAGGCCACGTTTGTTTCCTCACACATGGCGTCCTCTAGTCTTCCTGTGCTTCATCTCAGAAGAAGGGCAATTACTTTCACCCAATGAAATACGATGCTGCAGCTCTTGCTTGAGGGCTGCTTCGGAAATATATATACATATACATATATATATATACATATATACATTCAGATATATATATATGTATATATACACACATCACACACACACACATATGTATTCTTATATTCTTTAAAATTTTACCTAAAATCTGACCAGGTATAGATAAGAAAAGGCTTCATGGTAATGTGAGTTTTCATCTTATTTGCTTGAGCAAATCTAGTCACGCTCTGAGCTGTGTGTGAACTAGGGTAAAGCTTATGTAATTCATAATAGTAAGTAGTACTCCTTATAGGCACCAGGTGGTAGGAAGGTTCTCAGTTTTTGGAGATGTGCGTTCTAGTTCTAGTTTTGACCTTCAACTCAGTCATCCAGGGCTTATTTTTGAATCTCAATGTCTTTATCTTAAGAGTGGGGGAAAAAATCAGTCCCTCTTTCAATGTTATTCACGGGGATGTGAAACAAATAATTGCACAAATTCTTCATTTCCTCTCAAGAGTTACACTGGGGACAAGTAGCTGGTTCTCTCAGCTGTAGTAGCTTCTGTTTTACTTAACTCCGGTTTGTACACAACTTTAACTTCATATTGGAAATACACCCTGGTATCCAGTCCAAGCAATTTGACAATTAGGTTTGTAATCCCATGTTAAGGCCACTCCATTCATGAAATTGTGTGCTGTTGATCTTGAAGGGCTGACCTTCAGGGCCTTCTCAAACCCCACATAAATGAAAAGATTAACATAGTACTCCCAAAGGACAAACAGATTGGAAGAGAAAAACATTGGATGGAAACTGTTTTATAACTGATTTAGTAGAATAAAGAAAGCTATATGCCTACAAGGAGGTTGTGATAGGTAGATTTATTGTGCCAACCTGACCAATAGGAGCATGTGGGATTAATGAGGTTGCAGTTTGATTGGAAAGCAGAGATAAGTGGCTCGGCAAGCCCTGCCTGTCTCTCTTCCTCTCTGGTGATAGGACCAGTGTGCAGTTGCCTTAGCTCAGCGATTCTCAACTTGTGGGTTGTGACCTCTTTGGCCCTTTCACAGGGGTCGCCAGATTCTTAAAGTAGCAAAATTATAGTTATGAAGTAGCAACAAAAATAATTTTATGGTTGGGGAATCACCACATCATGAGGAAGTGTATTAAATGGTCGTGGCATTAGGAAGGTTGAAAACCACTGCCTTAGCTAGTTCTCTGCTTTAACTTGAGAGTTACACTACCCATGGGACACCCAACCTGTGGATTGTGTCTCTAGAGCTTGAGTTTCCTTTGAGACCTGCTTTGCCATGCTGCTGGTGTATACATTGCTTGAGCTTGGGACTGTCGATCCTCTCATCTGGCTGACTGATGTTTACCTGCTCTGCTGTTTGCTGCCTGTGGCCAGACTGTCTGAATTGCTCTAAGGAAGACTCAGCTATCTACTCCCTTGACTTTGGACCCAGCTGCCCTTGTGAGTTGAAGGACTTCCAGTATATTAACTGTTCCAGAGAAGTGAGTTGAACTGAGCCTTCTGTACTGCTATGTGAACTGATTTGCTGTTATATTTCTTCATTCTGTATATATCTATCGATATATATATATAAAATCATGTGTCCTGGTTTTATTTCTCTAGAGAACCCTGTCTAACACAGAGCTTTGTAAGTAGAACTAAGCAAATATATACAGCTGTGCCCACAAATGGCTCAATGGTGAAAGGTGGAGGCTACTTAGGATTCAGGGCTGAATAAAAGGTTGATTTGAGAGTCAGTTTGAGAGCATTTAGACAATCCCTCCCCAAACCCACAAGCCAGTTCCTTTCACTTCAGCATGGAAGGGAACGTTTATTTATTTATTTATTCTCTAATGACTAATCATGTTCAGTTTTTTTCTATTCTTTTTTCAATGTTCCCATTATATATTTGCATTTCTCCTTTGGTGAACGGTCTCTTGTCCATTTTGTTGAGTTGTTATTCTCATTTCTTTTGGTATTATCTAAAACTTTATTCTTCATGACTACCTTCATTATGTGAATGTACTACAAATTATCACCTTGTTTGATATTTTTATATCTATGCTACTTCTATGTGTCTATGTCTGTCTTTTATTTTTCTCATGTATTCCTAAATGTTTTCCTGTGTGTTTCTATCCCTGTCCATTTAAAACTGTTTTTTACCTCCCACCCTTCTTCATTTCCTTTTCCCCATCCCTACAGCCTCTGTGTAACCATCAAAGTCTGCCATTTTGGATGGGAAAGCCATTTTTTAATTTATCTTTTTCTTTTCTGACAGTGGCTTCATGCAGCATTTGCCTTACAGGACTGACTAATTTTGCTGAGCTTAATGTTTTCCAAATATGTCCATGTAACCAGGTGTTTCACAGTTTCATCATTATCCTTTAGGGATTCAGAACATTCCATTGGATGTATTATAACATGTTTATTTTTCAATTCCTCCAAAAGGAGCATTTTGGTTGTTTCCATCATTTAGCTGTTATGGGTAGCACTGATAAACATAAATCTACATATATTTCTGTATGTTTTGTTCTTTATTTCTTTGGGATACATAGAGAGATTGCTGGATCATATGATATTTTGATTTGCCTTTGTCTGAGGAGGCATGAGACTTCCCTATGCTTTCCTTGATGGTTGTACAATTTTGTAATCCTGCCAGCAGTGTTAAAGGGTTCCAGTTCTCCACAAGCTCTTGCGTATTGGCTACTATTTTGTGGGAGTGTGTATGTGTTTTAATTTTGCTATTCGTGCCCATGGGAGGTGATATCTTATTGCTGTCTTATTTTGCATTTCTTTTTTAGCTAGTGATTCTAAGCATGTCTTCATTTGATTGTTGACCACATGGATGTCATCTTTAATGAACTGTCTGTGTCTTCTGCCCATTTATAAATTGTATTATTTTTGTTTTTCTTATTGAGGTGGTGCAGTTTCTCGTAGAAATGAACCTTTTATTTGATATATCATTGCCAGAAAATTTTCCCCAGTCTGTGAATTCCCTTGTTACTTTTTTGATGAAACCTTTGGAGGTACATAAATGTCTTATTTTTAAGAGATAATAGCCTTCCATTTTGTGTTCTGTAGTGTGGATGTTTTGCATAATGTTTTGTAATGTGTTCATACCTTGTAATAGGGTCCTTACATTTCTTCCTATTTTTGGTAATGATCTTTATAATTCTAGGGTTTATATTTAAGTCTTTAATCCACCTTGAGTTCATTTTTCAATAGGGGGTGGTGTGTAGTTTATTTTTCATTCTTTTGCAGATGGAGATCCAATTTTGTTAACAATATTAGTTGAAAGACTCTCTTCCCCATGTAATGTTTCAACCCTTTATTTAAAAGCAGGTGGCTGTAGGTGCTTGATTTTAATTCTAGTTCTTTGCTCTGATTCATTTGTCTACATATCTATCACTGTACCAGTACCAAGCTCTTTTGACTACTGTGGCTGCATTTTGAAATCAGGGAGTGAAAGGACTCCTATTTTGTTTTTCTGTAGAGTTTTGCTTGTCCTGGATTTCTTTCCTTTCTATATAAAGTTACAGATTAGTTTCTGCCCTCCTGTCCCCCTCCCCCATTTTTTTGGAAGAGTGATGGAGAAATCTGGATTAGGATTACATTTGATTTATAGATTGCCTTAGGTAATATTGATATTTTCATAATATCAAGTCTTCCTATCCATGAACATGGCACATTCTTCCATTTATGTAGATCTCTTATTTTCTTGTAGTTGTGTTTTTCTTTGAACAAGTCTTCTGGTTATCTGGTTAGGTTTATTACTAAGCATTTCATCTTCTGGGTGTTTTTGTAAATGCCTTCTTCTACTAATTTTATTTTCTGAGTTCCCTTCCTTAATAAACAGGAATAATATTGATTATTTATGTTGATATTTTGACCTGCCATGTTGCCACATTTTTAAATCAGTTCCAGTAATATTCTGTGGACTCTTAGGGGGGTTATGTTTATTGAATTTTAATTAAAAAATGAGCACTGGACAATATTGAACCACACTTGGATACCTGGTATACATCCCACTTGATCAATATGTATTTTTATAATGTTTTGTCAAATTCTATTGGCTAGGATTTGATTGAAAAATTTTGCATCTATATTCACATGGACATCAATCTATCTCTATTTTGGCACTGTCTTTGCCTAATTTTGGCATCAAATGTATAATTGTTTCAGAAAATTAATTTAGTAGTTTATTGTCCTTTTCCATACTCTGAAATATTTTGTGTGGAATTGGTGTTAATTCTTTTCTGAATGTTTGTTTTAACTCCCTAGTAAAATTGTCTGGTCCTGGATGTTTTTGTGTTTGGTGATATTTTTAATGACTTTCTAATCCTTCTTGTATTATAGATCTGTTAAGTCTTCTATATCAGTCTGTGTTAATTTAGGTAGTTTTTGTGCTTATGGATTTCAGATGGATGGCACTTTCGTGATATCACCCATTTCCTTTCTTATACCTAATATTTAAATGTTCTCATTTTCCTTTGTTAAATTTATCATTGGTTTGCCAATTGGTTAATCCTTCTGAAGAACTAATTGTTTTCTTGTCATTACTTTTTGTTTCATTTATTTATTTTTATCAACAGTTTTATTGACATGTAGTTAATATATTGTGCCATTCAATAGTTCAATCACATCGAGAAGAGTTGTATCATCACCACAGTTTTAGGACATTTTTTCCCCCTTTCAGACCATTCTTCATTTTTTAATAGTTCAATTATTCAGTCATATCAAAGAAACTTGTATGATCATTACCACATCATTTTTAGAGCATCCTCCCCTCCCCCAATGGTTAAATCACCTTTAAAACGAGTTGTGCAATCACACTTGTAACCTGAAGACTTAAGGCAGAAAACACATGGTATCTGAGGAGGCAGAAGACAGCTCTACCAAGAGTTGGTTGGCAGTCAAACAAGGTCTTGCTACATCAACACTTTGTATGCTGTTTTAAGAGATGTACAGTTACAGCACTCCTGTGATGGCCATTCCATTATATTTTGCTTATACTTGTTTATATTAGTGTGTATCTCAGAGGTGCATCACCATTAATGGTCATTCTCTTAAAGCAGTCATCTATTTCTCTTTTTTTTCAGCAAATGAGACTCAGGGACGTTGTCTATAAGGAAAGAAAATATAACAAGGGTTTGGAGGAAAGAGGGATATAGAGGGCTGGGGGAGATAAGAGGGGGTTGAGGTCAAGAAGCCCAAGAAGTAAAAGTATGTTTAGATACTGATTATGAAAGTAATTGTACAATTATGTTTGACATGGTTGAACTATGAAATAATATGACATATATTAACTCCCAAGTTACAGCATTTTTTTAAAACAAAGCATAAATTCAGGAATGGGTTTGGGGCTTGCACTAAATCCTAGCTCCAACTTAAGAACAGTTAGTTCTTATATCAAAGTCCTGCTCAATACCTTCATGAAATGATCACTGAAGATAAGGGTGATACAGCAAGCTGTGGTGAATAAAGTCGATGGTGCCCAGCTGTCAATCGCAACAGTGTCTGGGTTCTCAAAGGCTTGTGTTCAAACAAGCAGAAATCAGTCGACTAAGTCCACATAGAAGAAGCACACCAGTTTGTGTGATCCAAAATTGACAATTACAAACTTTAATATGGTGAAGGGAAAAGTTTCAGAGCTAAAATTATGAACACCCAATTTGTAGAAATCTATGGGGAATGGTGAAAGCCTAAAACCCATCTTCAGAGAGTTTAGTCAGACTCAGACACTGGGAGATCTCTTCTAGCCATAGGCAAGAGTCTCCAACAACCTTACCATCAAGTAGAGACCATTATATTCTTTGTTATGCTGGATCGAACTCCATACTTGGCAAGTTGACCTCCCTATAGACATGGCTTGAATTTCTTCTAGGTGCAAGTATCTCTAACTTGCTCCATGACAGAAATTTCTTCCCTGGCTTTTTGAAAGTTGATGGGAGTCTTTTCCTTCTTAGGTATTATTTGGAATTTTGTCTTTATACTAGTATGTCTTTATCCTTACCATATTAGGATGGTTTTGTTTTTCATTGTTTTCTGTTGGGTTTCCAAACTGTGAAGCACAGGAGGAGTGAGTGCATACTGATAATAGCTGATTCAAAGAGCTATAGGGAATGCAGGGGTAGGTGGGTAGGTTATAGGGAGGGAATGGGGATTTAGGGAATAAAATAATGAAGGTGGTAGTGGGAAGGGAGCCCTGGAACTGACTGTGATTGCACATCTTCTGTTTCATTTATTGTTCTTATCTTCATTATTTATTTTCTTCTTCAGGATTGCAGTTTGTTTTGCTGTTCTAATTGTTGTATTGGGTTAAGGTGTTAATTTTTTTGTTTTCTTATTTTTTGATGCATGTGCTTCTTGCTATAAGTTGCTCTGAGCACTACTGCTTTTCCTGTGTTGCAAGGGTCTTGGTCTGTTGTATTTTCATTTTCATTTGTTTTGAGGATTTTTAAAAAATTGTGCTCCTTATATCTTCAATTGTCTGTTGGTTTTAAAGAAATGTGTTTCTCAATTTCCATGTATTTTTTCCTTGATCTTTCTATTATTGGTTTATTTTACAGCACTGTAATATGAAAAGATGGTTTGTAGTAGCTCAGTGTTTTTAGATTTATTGATGTTTGTTCTGTGGCCTAACATGATCTATTTTTAATGATTTCATGTGTGAAATAAAAGGACACACACTGTGCTGTGCAGTTGCAGGTGAAGTGTTCTGTATATGTCTAAGAGAAGAAATAGATTGACTGAGTTATTTAGTTCCTCTGTATCTTTGTTAACTTTATTTCCAATTGATCTGTCTTTCCTCAAGAGTGATGTATTAAAATATCCCATTATTACTGTAGCATTGTCCATTTATCTTTTCAACCCTATAATCATTTGATTAATGTGTTTTCTCTTCAAGCTCACTAATTTGGTTTTTTATTTCTTCAGTACTACTACTCTAGTCTTTAAAAGTGTTGTCTCATACCATTATCTTGTTATTCATCTTCTGGATTTCTAGTTGATATAGGATTTCTAGTTTTCTAGTTTCCCCCCATTGTTCTCGCACTTTCTTCATTTGTTAAAAGTATCTAAACATCTTTCTTCTGAATATATTTGTTTCTCGTAGTTCTAGGTCCCTTTCTTCATCAAAATTTTTCTTTGGGTATAAGTGCTCTTCAATTGATTATGATTGCTTTTCTTTTCTCTTTTCCCATGTGGTTCAGGACCTACTCCTGCCTCCATAGCATCATGATACAGCTGTTAAGATTGGAAGGGATGCTGAGTAGTGTGGGGTAGTTGGCTCTACCAAATGGCACTAGACAAGTGTAATAGAAACTAAATAATAGAAGGAAGATGAAGGGAGAATTACCGTAAGAGGAAAGATTAAAAAAAAAAAGAAAAGAAGAGAAATAGAAAGAGAGTAAGGTTAAGGAAAAGAAATAGTGTTGGAAGAAAACAATCAAATAAAGAAGGGATAAATGGCAGCTTGGAGAGGGGTGAGAAATAAAGAAAATTAACTTTTCTTTAAAAAAAAAAAAGAGGGGTGGACAGCTTCGATTTAGGTGACTTGCTACCTAAGCCCAGGAATGTGGACAGAATGGGATGGACCTGCCGTCATGGGGCATGGGGCTGCCCTAGGCCTTGCTGCTGCAAAGGATAGGGCTTGGGGAGAACACTGGGCAAGTTTCAAGTTTCCCTGTTCTTACTACTCACCCTTCTTTCCTCTCTCCCATCATCTCTCAGATGTGGGGGTTTTGATTTATTTATTTTCAACCTCTTTAAGTTTGCAAGCCACCTGGTCTTTCTTTTGTGCTGATGTTTTCTTGCTGTTGTAGAATGATCTACTTGTGTGTGTGTGTTGTGTTGGCCATCTTGAGAACATTCAACTTTTCAGTGTATCCCTGCATGGATTTGTCCTCAACAAATTGACAGGCTATGTCTAGCCCAGGTGCCCATCCTATCTGGGATGTTCAGAACCCAATATTTTGTTTTATCTTCACTTGTTTTGCATCTTTGCTTGGAGTATTTGGCTATAGATTATCTACCTATAAGACCATGTTTTTCTAGAAGCCCAAGTTTACTTTTCGAGGGAATTGAAGAAAAAAGACTGATGACCTCAACCGCCCCAAACTTGAGATGGTAGAGGGTTGAAGTACCATATTGAAACAGAGAAATCGAGAGAAAATCTTTGACCTGGATGGAGATACCTACTCAGCCCTTGTTCCTGATAATGGAAGCTCCTCCCACCCTCATCCTCATGCAAGAGAGTGGAGGATATCTCTCTAACAAATCTTACTACAGATATTAAGAAAACCTTTAAATATTGACATCTGTCCAGCAGGGTACCAAGAAAATGGCCAGTTTCTTGCCTAATAATTTATACAGAGTCTACCAGTGAATAAAACCCACTGCTCAGCATAAAGATTCCAGTCTTTTATTGATTTAATCTTAAATATAGGTGGGTAATTGGAGTATCAGGAATTTGAGACAGCATTCCAAATGAAAGAGAAAACCCAAAACAGATATCATCACACACACAAAAAGAGGAAGAGAATGGGGACTGCACTGGTATCCGATAAAAAATTCAAATAGCCTGTGATTAATATCTACAGAGAGATATGAAAAATTATTATAATCATGAAACAGGAATAGGGTAGTCCAAAAAATAGGCAGCAGAGAAAAGCTTGCAATTTAGTAACCTGAAAGTAGAAACTTTTAAAAATCTGTAAGGGCATTGGAAAATAAAATCAAGAACATATTCTAGGAAGTAAAAATAAAGGACAAAGAGATGAGAAAAAAGAGACTATATAATCAAATTTAAAATAATATTTAATGGAAATTACCAAAAAAGAAAACAAATCAAATGGAGAAAAGAAAAACACTCAAATAAATAATAAAGATAAATAAATTTCCAGAATGGAAGGATAGGTCTTCCTCCTGTTCTTAAAACATATCCACATAAAGAAATATCATTATGAACTCTGTGGAGCCATGTAAGGACGAAACATTTCTGATGTTTACTGAGTTAAATTAAGGTCATATCACATACAAGGAAACACAATTAGCATGCTTCAGTCTTTTCAACAGTTATGTTTAAACTTTGAAGAAAATGGAGAAAGGATTTTGAAATGTGGAGAGAATGTTTTCAGCCTAGAATTCAACACGCAGTTCAAATAACTATATATATGTAAAGAATGAGAGAAAATACTATTTCCAAATATTCAAGATTCCTATCAAAGCTACCAACCACCTATGCTTTTTCAGCAAACTATTTCAAGATGTGCTACATTAAAACAAGGGAGATAAGAAACAGGAAATTCTAGGAGGCAGGAATCAAAAGAGAAGCAGTGGGGACTCTAGGCTCTATAAAGAGAAAGCCAGATGACAGCTGAAGAGCAAGGGTGAGGGGAGGAGGAGTTTAGAGGCTCCAGGAAGAATGTCTTTTTTATAAAAATAGTATGGTGCTAGGTACTAGATTGGTTTGACTAAGAGGAATTCTACAGATTTTGGAACATTTAGGAAGATTTAATTAGAAATCCATATAAAATTAGCAAATGAACTCACTCTGCAAATATGATCTCCCGGAAAAGCAAAAGTTATCCAAGAAATATGATATTTAAATAATCATAGTAATATGAACACTGAGTATTGATATATATAACTATGAAACATATGTACCTTGGGTAGTGGAGGGAAGAGAGCTGTGAAGATTGTTGTTGTTAGGGCATGTGGGGTCAGTTCTGCCTGATCGTGAGCTTAGGTCGGACTGAATGAAGCCCTGCCTGGTCCTGGGAGGAGTAAATCTCAACTCCTGTAGCAGGAAGAAACTATCAGACACTTTAAAACAGAGTGAAATCAAGGAAAAGACATCTATGTTAGTTTTTTAAAAAAATAAAGTATCCAAAGAAACAGCTAAACGAGGAAGAAATATCTGTTTCTGAGGGTGGGATTTGGTGTGCTCTTTTCAATGTTTAACCGGTAGTACTATTAACTTGATACACCATATATTACTTGGATTAAAATGTAAATAGAAACGTATCTCCCTGGCATCCTGCAATATATCCTTGTAATGGCTACATGTAAATGCATCCATGGTCCTGGAGGTACCATGAAAAGAATTCAATCTTTGAGTCAGACAGAACTGAACATGACTATTGGCTCTGGCACTCTCTGGGTGGTCTGGACACAATCATTTTGCATCACGAATTTCCGTTTCCTAGGTCAGGAGCCACACTTGCCAGCATTGGTGTGAAGAGTAGACAGAATACAAATTTATGACCTGCCAGGGGAACCGGCACATACCGAGCCTTTCATCAGTGTGTTAAACACTGGATTGCTGACCAAATGCTCAGCAATTTGAACTTACCAGCTGCTCCTCAGGGGGAAGATGAGGCACTCTGCTTCCTAGTAAACTTTTACAGCTCAAATACCTCAGGAGGCAGGTCCACTCTCTCCTATTGTGGCATTCGGAGTCAGAATCTCCTCAAGGGCAGTGGGGTTTGGGTTTCTTTATTTGGTTTTGTTTTATGTATCACTAAGACCGTCATGGGCACCACAGAAATACGTTGCGAACATTTTTTAAGTTTGAGAAGTCGCAGGCATAGTCCTCGTGCTTATTGTGAAGTTTCTGGGACTGCAGGAGAAGGTTTCCTCTTCCTGTCTAAGCCAGTCATTGAATGAATGATCGCTCCTGTGAGCAAACTGAGGCCTTTGTGGTTTAATGGAGCTAATGTGCCTCCCCAGGCTGAACTTCCTCTCAGGGAATCCCTTACAGCCTGGGAGGCTCCGGTTCATTTTTCAGAGGTCAAGTTCCTGCCTTGGGCTTCTGAGCGTGCTGTCCTTTCTGCCAGGAGCAACTTCAGCCTTCTACCCTCATTGTGAACTCCTACTAAGGTCTCAGCTTAAAAGTCCCACCCCAGGCTGGACTTGCCACACTTTTTCTGCACTCTCTGAGGTCCACCACCCACCAGGAGTGTTGGATACTTTGTTTAGTGCTTGCCTGTGATTTTTCTAGAAGCATTTATCAAAAATGTAGGAGCCTTCAAAAATTCCATTTTTCCTAGACGTTTTTGAAGTTCCCTCGTACCTTGAAGTTATGCAAATAATGGTTTAATGTTTCTCCCCCCAAAAAGTCACCATTTATCCGATTGAAATCAGATGTTTGGGATGAATAAGTCATTGATTTTGCAAAATTCTGTTACGTGATCACCAGTCTATTCTATCATGCAGGTCATATTTTACAACTACAGATCCTTCTTCTTTGTTTCCAACATTTACATTCTAATCACCATTAGTTATCAATGCATATTGATTGCATTTTGATCACTTTTAGACTGAAGAAGTTGGTAGATTCTTTCAGTTTCGTTATCTTTGACTTTAATGCGCATCTTTGAATAGTGGTCCTATTAATTGGCCTTCCTTTGATGCACATGAATATTACTCTATAGCTAACAGCATTGCACTTCAGGACAGGTCTTCAAATATTCATTTTGGTGATGATGCTATTTTTTTTCAATTTGTTATTCTTTGCTGAGTAAACTATAAGATTATTAGATTCAAAATGGACAATACCAATTTATTTCAGCTTGGTAACACCCAAAATACCAATCTTTATACATTTCACTTCATTTTTAATAACTTCTCATTTCTCTAGATTAATACTTCATGCATTCCATGTTCTGATTATGAATGTATGTTTGCAGTTATTTCTTCTCGTTTTGAGTCATACCCCCAGGAGTAAATAATGGTGTTGAAAACTTTGCTCCATCCATGACATTAAAGTCGACTCTATGTTGAGAAGATATCTTTTCTCCCTAGTTGTATTTTGAATGCAAAGTTGTAGTTTGGATGCCTGCTGGGCTCACCATCTGGTACGACAATGCTCCATAGCTGTTCGTAATGTTTCCAGTAGTTAATTGTTAAGAAGTGGCCCAACCCTTTCTTCCCTCTTCCTGTTTCTTCTTAGTCTAGAAGCTCTGTGGAAACCTGTGCATCATAGTGACTGTGCCCTTATCTGAAATACCAGTAGCTTAGCTTTCAGGATCAAAGCAACAGGTAAGTCTCCACAAGACAACAAATTAACAGATTGGTATCGTCCATAATGAATGTTTATTGCATAAATGAGTGAATGGATGCCCAAAGTGCCCAAAGGCAAGCTCTTCATTAATGTAGTCCTTTTGCATAGACTGAGTAAAAAATGCATTGCCATCACAGTTCCAGTTTATGCATGCATTTGTTTATACTAAATAAAACATATTGAAATGCGTCTCTGAAATCAGTGGATGGCTAGAGTCAGGTTATCTCTGTTTATCTTAGTCCTGCTAGGGTGTCTTTACAAACACAATTCCAAGCAAAGGGGGGCTCTGTCCTCTGCTCTGCGGTGTCTATTGATTCAAGGCAGAAATGTTAGCTTGGATGATTATGCCGATTGTTATTTAAATTTTTTTTTTGAGGGAGGATTTCTTTTTTTTTAGTGAGGGAGAATTTCAAAGGGAGAAAACTTGATTGATTTTCTTGAAGACAGAAGATAACCATGAGGGCTTATTATGAAGTGTTTATGAGAAATTTTACATTTATATTGGTGAAAAAATTCAGGAAATTTACACTGAGATTTTTTCTCTTCATTATGCTCCTTCTCCATGGGTAGCAACAATGGTTTTGTGAGATAATTTCCTTGGGAAATCTTACTCCATCCACCCTACAGTCCTGGTCTTACCCCTTCAGACTCCTTTTTGTTTTCTAAACTCAAAGAACATGGGACAAGTGCACAATTTAGCATCACTATGCAGTCCACCCACTGCTATGGAGTTGACTGACTCATAGAGTATAGCTACATGATAGGACAGAGGAGCCTTTGGGTTTCCAAGCCTGTAAATATTTTATTTATTTTTGTAGTTTACATTTTATTCTTTCTTTTCAAAATCATTTCATTGAGAGCTAATATAGATATCATATCATTCCATAGTTCAATCACATCAACCAGTATTGTAAAATTGCTACCACAATCAATTTCAATGCATTCTCTTTTTTCTTGAACTCCCTGATATCAACTCCCCTTTACCTCTTCTCCCAGACTCGATCCCCCAGGGACCCTTATTCTACTTGTTATCTGTATTGGTTCATCAATCCTGGGTTCCATTTACCAAAATGCATATAACAACAATTCAAGTGGGCTACCCCCAAAGACAAAAGCCACCAGAGATAAGCCCCGATATGGAAAAACACAGAAAATATTGGAAACCAAATCTGACCCCACGTGCATCAGAGGGGGGATCAACGGACAAGGTTTTAACCATTCAAGTCAAGTTTATCATTTTGATCTCCTATAGTTATCTCTCTAATGCACTCTGTTTGGTCACCAGTTTGTTCCCGTTCCTTAATCATGTTTAGAAGAAAATCACTGAAGGCTTATTTCCTGTGTAGATCTCACAAATGTCTTTTGGGCTTCCATCCATAGCCTTCTGCAGAGCAGAATCTCACAATTTAGGCTCTGATAAAATTCCCTCCTTTGGCTTCAGATTACATAATTCACAATCCTTGGATCATTGATGTTGGTGTGCTTCTTCCACGTGGACTTAGTTGACATCTCATTTAGATGACTGCTTGTTTGGAAACAAGCCATTAAGACTCCAGACACTATGTGATCTGATAAGGGTGGAAATCTTTAAGGGAGTAGAAATTCTCATCTTTCTCCAGCAGAGTTGCTGGGACTTTAAACCAACGATCTTGTAATCAACAGCTCAACTCAGAACCCATCACACTACCAGGGAGCACAGAACTCTGGAGCAAGGGTCAGAGTGAAGGAAAACACTGGCCTTAGATGGTGTTTTGTTTGCTTGTTTGTTTTTTAATTCTGGCATATTTAATTTTCTTAAACACAAGTCTTCTTTATTTATAGTCAACTTAAAAAGATGGGAAAGGCTTTGGTCAAGTGACCCTTAGTCTTTAAATTGATATCTGTTTTATAACCCTTTAAAATAAGTCTTTGGACCAGATTTGCCCAATGCAATGTGCTATTTGATGTTCTGACTGTTGGGCTTTGGTTGAAGATCAATGTGTAATACTTCAGAACTCTCCTCTCTGTTTATCATGTTGCTGCTTATTGGTCCAGTTGAGGAGTTTTTATGATCTGTATGTTCTGGTGTTACAGTGTGATCCATACCAAAGACTGTAGTCATTGATCATCATTAGTAAGTGCTTTACATCCTCTTCAATTTCTTAAAACAATGTTTTGTCTTCTGCATTTAACAGGATGCTAATGAGCCTTTCTAAAATTCTAATGCCATATTCTTCTTCAGACAGTCTATGTTCTCAGAGTTTTTTTGCTCAGCATGCAGATTGCATAAGTATGGTGAAAAGATACCACCCTGACACACACTTTCCCTGATTTTAAACTCTGTAGCATCCTCTAGTTCTGTTCAAACTGCATCTTGGTCTATGGATAGGTTCAGCATGGGTACAATTAAGTGCTCTGGAATTTCCTTCTGCAAAATGTGACCACTATTTTGTTATAATCCACACAGTGAATGCCTATGCATGATCGATTTAACACAGGTAAACATCTTCCTGGTATTTTTTGCTTTCAGCAGGAACTTTCTGTCATCAGCAATTATAATTATTGTTCCATATCCTCTTCTGAATCCATTTTGAATTTCTGGCAGCCCTTTTTTTGAATTATGTTCAGCAAAATTTTATTTGCATGCAATAGTACTGATATTGTTGGATAACACCTGCATTCTGCTGGATCATGTTTCTTTGGGAATTCACATGAATATGGATATCTTCCAGTTGGTTGGCCAGCCAAATTTCTTAAAATAGTTGACTGAACACCTCCAGCTTGCATTCTTTTATTGAAACACTTAAAAGAAGGAAAAAACAATTTAAAGAATTTATACAATTGCACATTATTTATCCTAAAGAAATGAACAGTCTCACTACTAAATATACATTAAAGTAGTTTTATTTATTTGTATTTTGAAAGATGTATAAATAGACCCAGTAGACTGTAACATCTCTTTACAGAATGGGTGCCATGTATTGATTAAATATGCATTTATAAATTTTGTCTTTTACTTTTAAAAATAAAAGCAACATATGTTTTCATCACATAATAGACCCAAAAGAATTGATCAGTACAAATACATATGTATGGCTTTCCTTGTGAAAGGTTTTATTTTCCTTAGAGAAATTTTTAAATAAATTATTTCTGGATATACTTATGCATTAACATTTGTTACGTGTGAATTTAATTAATGGGTACAGGGCTTATGCATGTGTATGTATTAAGAAAGCAGTTGGTGGAATAGATGGGATTTATTAAAAGAGAAATATAAGTGACAGGAAAGAGTGAAAGAGAATGAGAAAGACCTCCATTTCTCTGCCACTTACCAGTCCGGGTCTATTCATCGGTCTTGTCACCTGGTCTGTTTCTTCACCTGTAAAATGGGAGTCCCAGCAGAGTTACAGTGAGAAAGAAATGACATTGTACTCGATCCACTGAAGGTTAAGAAAGATTTTTCTTTTTTTTTGTCCAGCCATTTCTCGGTGAGAGAGCACATACTATCACTCGTGAAAGTAAAGAAAGAAAGAGAGAGAGGAAGAAAGGAAGAAAGAAAAAGAAAGAAAGACAGAGAGAAATCTCGAACTCACTGCCTTCAAGTCAGTTTTGAATTATGATAACCCTATAGGACAGAGGATAGAAAGCCTCATCTTTCTCCTGTGCAGTAGCTATTCCTTTCAATCTGCTGACCTTGTGGTTAGCAGTCCACTTCATAACCACTGCACCACCAGAGCGATACACTCAATAACCCTGAATGTCAGCGCCCATCCTCAGGCTTAGTGCATAGTTGGTGCTCAAAGAGTGTAGTTGCACAGATGTGCAGGTGTAAGGCCTTGATCTTTTTCTAAGCTTCTTGTATTTCTCCTCTGCCTATATTAAGAGTCCTGGAGATGAGCCTTCATACTTGAACTCCACTCCTGGACCACTCAGTGGCTCGGGGTACATTGCTTAGACTCTCTTAGCCTCCGTTCCTCCATGGAGATAAAAGCACCTACGTCCTTGTATGTTGAGAAGGTAACTAAGAAAAACCCAAGGCAAATAATGGTAAGTGATATATTAATAACCAATAACATGAAAGTGTTTAATACTTTAATTTTATATAGGGAGGCATTAGTTGTAAGCACTCATTTTTGAAACTGAAGACAAAACAAAAAAGCCCCACCTGGGTTTGAGTGTTGTTTCTGTCACTAACTAGATATGACCCTGGATACTTTTCCCAACCTTTGAAGTCTCAGTCTCTTCCTCTCTCAAAAAGGCCTAAAAGCCCCCTTCTTGGAAGGTAAGGTAAAGATTAAATGTGAGCTGTTAAAAATACCTTTACTCACAGAAGGTGAGTAAAATATGTCTGTTATTTATATGATGTCTTCTGTCACCAAGTTCTACTAATTATTTGTTCAGTGTTCTGTATACAGTTCCCTTTTTTCTCTTTGCAAGGACACCATCCAGTTCCAGGATCTATCACACCTGGCCAATGCCCTACTTATTCATGCCTCCCCCCATCCCGTGCATTTCACTCAGATTGATTTCCATAAATTAACTCCCCTCCTTGATAGCATTCCGTGCTGAAAAGGAAATGGACATTTCCCAGCAGGAACAGAGCATGTCTCAATAATATTGGTCTAGAATTCCAAGCCTTCTTTCCCAGGTTCCCTTTCTCCCTGCCCCCATTCCTCTCCCAGGTTCCCTTGAAATGGAGGTCTGTGTGTGAGGCTCGTGCTTTTGTGTTGTTCTGTCCTGGGGCCATGGGTCTCATTTCTTTGATCATCTGATTTCTTCCACCACTTTGTACGGCTCGGTTCTCTAAGAGATTCCGTCTCTGGTGAAGTTCTGCACTTCTGTAGGATTTCAACAATGTTAGAAAAACTCACAGGCCAATTTGATTGTGAATAACACTATTTTATTCAATAGTTTGCCACTCATGGCTCATAGAGCCTGACCTTGATCCTTGGCATGTATGAGTGCAGTTATCTTTTAATTATATTCATAAATGTTCATTTTAGCTGGTTCCTTTAAGTAGACTGTGTTCCCTTTACAGTATATAGACAAACCGTAGCCTTCACAGTCCCACAGTAATAATCAGGACCTTATATTCAAGAGGGACTTTATAAATATTGGTTGATTATACCTTTCGACTTTACTTATAGGAGTTGACTGCTAATAAAAAGGGAAGCAATCAATTGTCGTCTTACTTTAACAGCGAACAGGTTTCTAGTACTTGTAGAAAAAGGTGAAGTTCAGTGATATCTAATAACTTGTCGCCAACAGATTGCAGGCATAGCTGCTTAATAGAAAGCATGTGGATTTTGCAGTAGACCGATCTGGTTTGGAATCCTGTCTCTCCTGATTGTGTGGCTGTTAGTGAGCTGCTCCAGCTCTCTGGACTTCAGTTGCAGTTTATGATAATCCAAGGGAGTCATGCCCACCCAGCAGGGCTATGGCAAGGATCAACTCAGTGCATGTTGCCCATCTTCTGGCTAGAAACTAAATAAATAAACGAGTTGCTTCCAATGCTCTTCATGTCAGAAATGGGGTGCAAGGTGCACCCTAAATTCCTCAGAGCCCCTGTGGACTGGCAGCCCACCCCCCTGCTTTACCAAGAAGCACCTTTCCTTCTTCTCCAAGCTCTTCACCAGTAAGATCTAAACCAGCCTTGCCAGACCCCCATTGTCCATGGGAAGCTCCCCAGTGCCCTCCCTTGCTTTCTTACACGGAGACCACACACCCTGCTGGTCTTGGAACAGGCTGCAGTCAGCGGTCTAGGTCAGGGAGAGAGTCAGGGCTGGGTTTCAACTCCCCTTGGAGTCAAGCCTTCGGAATAGCAACGTGTCTGTATGTCACTCAGGAGAGTGGAGCCAATGCGTGCCTGGGAGGCGGTCGGCTGTGAGCCCTGTGCAGATTGGTGCTGATGATCTTACCAGTTGTGAGTGTATGCAAGAGAAAACCAGCCAGAGACACTACTGCTTGCTCCCTTCTCTCTCCCGTGCGCGCTCTCTCTTGCTCCCTCTCTCTTCTGCTTTCTCCCTCCCTTTGCAAACACTGGATTTAAACCTGCTCAGAATTCTGCACAGAGGAAGGCAGCTGCGGTGGCAGCAGCAGCAGTAGCCAGCCCAGCTACCAGGAGCACCTCAGCCCAAGATGAACCATCCTGCTTGTTGGATCTTCTTTTCTGCCACAACTGCCCTCCTCTTCATCCCAGGTATCTGAAAGGGCTTGCTCCTGTTGGTGCTGGTGGGTGTTGACGATGCTGCATCTGGGGAGGCAGTGGGAGAAGGGAGCCAAGGCAGCAGGGTGGAAGAGAGGGAATGCGAGATGCTGTGAGCAAAGGGGCAGGTTTGCTGTGTGCAGGCGCAGACATCCTCTCTGCGTGCTCCCACACGCTGGCTCCCACATGCTGGCAGCACTGGGCTGTTCTGTGCTCAGGGTACCCCTGAGCTGGGTGCGAGATCTGCTCCATGCTGGGAGGCATGAATGATACCAGCTGGCATTAACCGTTTGTATCCCAGGGCTACGAGAAGAAGCATTTAAACTCTTGGTCATAAATCCTCCTTGTAGCTGTGTTGGGACCTGCAGGGTCCATGAGCTGCCCGTTTTTCTCTGAGTCTTCTGTGTGTTTCAGGGTCCTTCCTCACCTCTGAATCCTCCTGTCTCTCTATTTTTTTCTCTCATATCTCTATCTCTTTTCTCTTCTTCCTTCGTTCCTCTCCCTTCTCCCTCCCTGCTAACCCAAGTCCTCTCTCCCTTACTCCCAGGACTTCAGCAATTCCTGTGTTCTCTGTGCTTGCATATGTCATGTCATCATCCAGACACCCCCCACCCCCCCTTGCTCTGTCCTTCCAGCAAATGGGCAGATGATGCCTTTAGAATTCAGAACTCTCTCGGTTTCTCCCTTCCATTCCTCACTCTGGACATTCCAATTTCCTTGGAGAGCTTTGGCAAGGTCCATACTAGCAGAAAGACCTGGTATCTGGATTTATTTGATCTGTCTTACCTAATGATTTAAATGTGAGTCCTACTTGTCTGGGGAAAACAGAATCTGCAGTAACACAGGTAAGGTGCTGCAACACTAAGGACGATCACTCTCGGGAGTGAAAGTGTTGCAAAATCCAACATGCCTTACTATATTGAATAATTGCATGCATGCCATTTGCAAGCAGACAATTGAATGCCTGCAGGTACCCTTCACACAAGGCTGACTTGCCTGGATGACTCTGGCTGAGGTTCTAGACAGCATCCAGGGGTTCTGTACTAACCCCCAGGGGTTTGTTTCTTTCTTTCTTTCTTTTAATTGAGATGTCCATATTGGGTTAAACATTAGCATGCACACATGTACACAGGCATACATGCAAAGATTCTCAAATCACACATATCTTGATACAGGTGTACATAAATTTTTCATATTCAGAATCACTAGGCAAGGTGGGTTTTGTGGGTTCTTGGTTTTCAGAGGAGAAAGCCTTCTGTATTTCTAAGCTACCCCAGTGAACTGGGGAAAATGGAAGTTTGTGGCCAGAAAGAGAGGGGGGTGAAAAGGAGAAGAAATCCCATGGCAGAGTGTTTTGTAATAGTTCTCTCCCTTCACGCTCTTCCCAGCAAGAGGGGCTCTGCACAATCATGTGCAGAGGAGGGGAGAGGGGTCATCTTTGCTTTGCGTTTGCTTTGGCAAATGCAAGCTTCTGGGCCCAAAGGTCCCCAGCAGGATCCAGCTGGGGTGGGGTGGGGGGTTGGGGGGATGGGGGGTGGGGAAGAGCCAGCCAAGTAGGCGCTTTGGATGCTCAGTGTAAGAAAACAAACTTTCCTGTGTATGTGAGTCCCTGGGTTAAGTGGACACAACTCGGGGTCCCTCAGGGCCCACATCTCCCTTTCCCACTCTCTCTGAGCCCTGAGAATGATGGCAGCAGAACGGGGACCCCTGCCCTGCGGGAATCTCGCTCCCCTTGAGCTCCCCTCAGAGCAGTGCTCAGGCAATCACACTTTGACCAGAGAGGGAGTCAGCTACTGCTGCTGCTGCTGCACTGCAGTGTTCTGACACCCTATTTTCAGCTCCCCTGCACGGGGGCAGGGGACACCTTGCCTGGGGAGAAGCATCCATTCCTAAAGAAGTCAGCTGCAGTCAAGGGACATGAGCTCCTTTGGTTGAGCCCCTTCTCTGCAGGCCAGGCAAAGTGGGAGGTGGGGGAGGGGCTTGGAGTGGGATGTGAAGAGCAGACCTACATCCTTGGGGAAGGCAGGGCTCTTAGTACTCCTGTCCCCTCCCCAATGCACAGTCCTTAGCACATCGTCTTTCATCTAATCTGAGGGCCTCTGCCCTTTATATTAATTATGCCCGACCCTGGCCTGAGAACTTTCAACGAAGGCGGAGGAAAAGTTGTTGTTTGTCAGTAGAATGAAGGAAACATTTCATTCATGTTAAAGGTTCTCGCATAGAGATGGAACCTGCTAGTGCCTCAAAGTTATTATTAGCTACACGGGAGCACTTGTGACTTCGCCCTCACTCCTCTTACTTCCCTTATATCTTTAGACTTTTTTTCCTTTTTTTTTTCCCCTCTCCCAAAGGGGTAAATGCCAGCTCATTAGCCATTTACTCTCCCTGAGTCTAAAGACAGAGGCTAATGTAATAATGAAACCCTGATCTGCTTAGGCCTCAATGTCATTTCAGCCCGCAGCTTCTATTTCTCGGTGAAACGCGTTTCCATCCCAGTATAATTACCCGGCACACGGGGTTGCTGCTGGTGCCTTCCAAGGGGAGGCTGGCAGTGGTAAATGGCTTTCCTTGTGGAACCCCTTTGACGGAAGGGCACAACAAGTGAAGACTGCCATGAGCCTGCACGGAGATAGAGCAGGCGGCAGGGGCATGATTTAGTTGTCACACCAGCAACACAGGCTGCTGAGTAGTTAGACACCAGGAGTCTGGGCGTGTTCTGGCCTTAGGTAGGAGGGCAGACAGGGGAGGAAGGGCTAGGGAAGGCACTCTTGACCAGGAGATTTGGTGATGCTGGGAGCTTGGCAATGAACTGCTAACCCCGCAAAATCTGTGGTTCAAAGCCACCAGCCACTCCATGAGAAAAAGATGAGACTGTGCCTGTAGAGAGCTACAGCTTTGATCACCATGTGGGGTGCTCATGAGTGGGAATTGACTTCATGGCAGGGGGGTTGGCTTTGGTTTGGGTGGGGGAAGTTGGACAGACTGGGGAGCAACCCCTGCAGAAGGAGTCTCAGAGTGTGGGTGTTGGTGGGTGGTGGGGAGGGGGGCGCACTGGCCTCTTGCATCAGAGCCACTGACTCTAAGTTAAAACTGTAGATTCTCTTTTCCAGCATTTAACTAACATCCCAGGTGATTCTTCAGTTTCTTTAGCCGATTTGAAAAAAATTGCAATCTTAAATCACTTTTCAATACCTGAAATACTGAGTCCCAACTGATCTTCTGCCTGCTTTTACTCCTATGTCTCTGAGAAATGGCCCATGGACCTGAGCAGGTAGATGGGAGCACAGTTAAGGCTTAGTTCCCGAAGAACATGTAATCCAGAGGGGCCGGGGCCCAGCTGGTAATGGAGGATTGAGCTCTAATCTGGAAGGTTTCTTCTCTCAAGTTTAGCACATTACCTCCCTTTAGTCTCCTTCTCCTTGACCCACCCTGTTTGCATTTCCTGTTCCACGACTCAAAAGAGGGGAGTTGCCCATCGAGAGTGTCTGTCAACACAGCCTGCGGAGTTTGTTGTGCTCCTAAGCACCAGCCTGAGAGCCTGGCATTGCAGTGACAGATCAGCCTCCAATGTCATCATCAGGCTTTGTCGCATGGGCTTCTGAAACTCCCGCGCTTGGGTGAAGGATCCACCCTGAGCTTTTAGATTTTTTCCTTCTCCAACTCGTCTTCTTGCATCTCACTTCAGGAAGTGCTCCCTGGAACTAGGTCTCTTTGGGACCCTTGATGTCTGGCTATGGGACTTTGGGGTCAGGCCTGCTGGTTTGGATCTAGTGTGGCGTTCTACGGTCAAGTTTAGATCAACTTCTCTCCCCAACTCCTCCCCTCTCCCTGCCACTTCCCTCCATTGTACTGCTGAGGAATCTGCTAAGATATTCCAGTTTGCAAGAAGGATCAAATAGAATCATTAGCCATTGGGATAATACAATGCCCAGAGTGACTCAAAAAGAGATGTGAACTAGGCTAGATGCCTGCCCATGATTAGACCTCATTCATTATCTTTCCATGACTCAAAGTTTCATGTCTCTCCTCCTCACCCACAAAGCGCTCTTCTGGCCCTCCATTCTGAAAAATGATGGACATATTAATAAGATCAAATGACCTCCTGTTGGCACTCAGCACTGGCCCAGTGGCAATGGCAGGCACAGAGGAGATAGGGGAGACTCTCATAAAGACCACTTTCTCAGTAGCCTGGAGTTGGACAGCGTTTTCTCCATCTGAGATGAATCAGAGATGCCAAATGGCTTGCCATTCTCATGACTTGCTTGAGCCCTGTCTGCCTTGATGTGTTTTCTCATTGTTAGCACCCTCTCCCACGTCCCTGTGGCCTGGAAAATCACAGGGGGAGATTGCTACAGCAGTTGGCTCTGTCTTGCATGTCTTTTGCATCTGGTCGGAGTCTCTGCTGGCAACCCATGAAAATGATACCTGAAATCTGTTTAGAAGTTCTGTGGGGTTGAGGTCTTACTATGGAAGGGAGGAGGGTCTGAACTCAAGCCCCCAGAGTCCTGAGAAATGGCACTTTCTGATTGGGAGGCTCTCTGAACTTCTTTTAATTGACTCAAGCCATTCTTTGAGACTCAGTCAGCAATGTGTCGCTTCGGTTTCAAGGTGTATGTGTTTCTTGCCTTCATGGAACACAGTAACCCCAATTCTAGCTTAGGTGATAACGAAGTGAACATTTAAGAGCTTGTCTCCTAAGCAACTTGCACTAGTCTCCTGGCACAGGGGTTGTGAGAGCAAGCTGCTGGTTCGAGGGGAGAGTGGCTTCTTTGGGGTTGATGGAGGAGGAAGGTGAGGGAGCTGTACTAGTTTGTTCCCAGATGAAAACTAGCTGACGACAATTCACTCATTTGTGTACTCGACAAGAATTCACATAGGTTCTGATCACACAAAATCAGTTAAAATCCTCTCCTGTCTCACGAAGGAGAAGTTGTGTACTCGACAAGAATTCACATAGGTTCTGATCACACAAAATCAGTTAAAATCCTCTCCTGTCTCACGAAGGAGAAGTTCACTAACGTGGGGAGTGATTCAGTTGTTTCCTTCGTTTTGGCCCAAAATAAGAACATGCCTGCTGACTTTCAGCTCCTTGAGCCTGAGCCTTGGTTTCTCTGCTATAAAACGAGGGCCGTCGTATAAGGCATCATCAGAACAAAATATCTTCCCATAGTGAATGATGGGGGGAGTGCGGAGTGGAGACCCAAAGCCCATTAGTAGGCCACTGGAGATTCCCTTGCAGAGGGGTCCCCGGGGAGGAGACGAGCCAGTCAGGGAGCGATGTAACAACGATGAGAAATACAATTTTCCTCTAGTTCCTAAATGCTTCCTCCCCGCTCCCACTACCATGACTCGAATTCGACCTTGCAAGTCTGGCTAGACCAGAGGATGTACACTGGTACAGATGGGAACCGAAAATACAGGGAATCCAGGGCGGATGAGCCCTACAGGACCAGTGGTGTGAGTGGCGAAACAGGGAGGGTAAAGGGAGAGTGGGTAGGAAAGAGGGAACTGTGTGTGACCTCCTCCCTGGGGGACAGACAACCGAAAAGTGGGTGAAGGGAGACGTCGGACAGGGCAAGATATGACAAAATACCAATTTATAAACTATCAAGGGCTCATGAGGGAGAGGGGAGCGGGGAGGGAAGGGAAAAATGAGGACCTAATGTTGGGGGTTTAAGTGGAGAGAAAATGTTTTGAGAATGATGTACAAATGTGCTTTACACAATTGATGTGTGTATGGATTGCGATAACAGTTGTATGAGCCCCTAATAAAATGTTTAAAAAACAAACAAACAAGGGCCGTCCACCCTTCGGTCTCCTGTGATGCTGCAACATTGTTTAGGAGGTTCTTTGTGTATAGAAGTGAGTATCGGTACTGGCGCTCTGGGTTGAGGACCCCTTTCTAAGTAGCTGATTGTGGCTGTATTCCTGTTTGCGGACCGTGGTCTGGTCTGTGACTTCCCTTGCTCTCTGGATGGGGCCCAACAGCCTGCAGCACTGCCTGCAGATGAACTCTGCTGCCAGCCTGCAGCTGCCTGGGGCTGGGGAGAGAGGAGACGAGGAAAGCAGGCCCCAGCCTTCATGTCAGGAATTCAAGTGTCAGTCCACAGATGGCTCCTGGCTACTGACAAGACAGCCTGTCAGGAGGAGTGGATGTTCGCACCTCTGGATGCAGAGCGGCACCTTCCAGAAAGCCCGGCTGGGTCAGCATCTGGGGAATGAGACAGGTTGACGTGACCTTTGGGCGGCTCTGCTCTGCTCTCCTGTCCCTTTGACCCTGCTAAAGATGTGGCCTTAGACCCTTCAGCCCAGCTAGAGGCCCTGGGATACTGTCCACTCTTGTCTTTTGTTTCTGTTGCTGAGGGTTCACGGCTTAGAATCTCCTGTTTAATCTGCAGAAGCTTGGTTGTCCCTGCATTTCCTCAAGGGAGGGGACCAGGGTAACACATCAGCATCCATGTCTAATCCGAGTGGATGGATTTCTGCACTATTCAATGTAATATTCGTAGGGCCCAGGGCAGGACTAAAGGTATTCGGAGAATGGAGCAGCGATGAATTCTGTGACAACAGGGGGATTCAAAGACAAATGGGTTCACTATTACCTGCACCAAAGGTGTGTGGATATTCACCCACCTCCCTTCACTCAGCTCCTACTCCTGCCAACACATACCCCCCCACGCCCCACCCCTAAGAAAAGCAAGCCCCTTTCCCCGACTCTATCTCAGCCTTCCCGAAATCCCAGCTGCAGACTCCCAGCCCTTGGCGCATATGGCGGCAGCCTACACTCCCTCTGTGCCAGACGCTGCTGCACATGGGTGTGTGTTTCCTCCCAGCATCGCGGACACCCAGCCTTCATGCAAGTCCGCCCTCTCACCCCTGTGCTCTGGAGCCTGGACGAGAAGCAGAGTCAGCATTTGTTTTCATCACCTCCCACCCACCCCAAACCCTCGGTGGTGAGAGGCTGGGGACGCCCCTGCCCTCGCTGGACTAACTTAATTAAAGGTTTGCCAAATGCTTGGAGACACCCCTGGGCCATGTGCTGGGTAAGTGCAGAGCATTATCGTTACGATGCAGGCACATTGCCTGTAATGAGCAGAGATGCTGTGCGGAGAGACCCTGGGCAAGGCCAGGATGAATGGATGGATTAGGACACAGGCCATTGATTGGGACGACTGCTTGCATATTCGCGGGAAATGATAAGTGACGTGGCACTGCACTAGCAATCCGCTGTGCAAAACCTAGCACAGTTGATATTTCGAAGAGCAGAATCTCAGAAAGGGCTTGAGAGGTCAGTCTTGAGCCTGACATCCAGAGAACTTACAAATGCTCATTTAGGAGCCCTGGAGATGTAGTGGTTATGTCTTGGACTGTGGTTCAAAACCACCAGCCATTCTTTAGGAGAAAGATGAGGCTTTGTGCTCCCATAAAAAGTTACAATCTTAGAGACGCACTCGGGCAATTCTCACCTGTCTTTTAGGGTCGCTATGAGTCTGCATTGATTCGATGTCAGCGAGTTTGGGGTTTTGGGGGCTGGGGAGTGGGGAGGAGTTAGAGTGGCACAATGGTTCAGGTGCTCTGCTGCTAACCGAAAGGTCTGAGGTTTAAACCCACTCAGAGGGGGCTGGGAAGAAAGGCCCCTAAATCTACTTCTGAAAAACAAGCTATTAAAAACCCTACAGAGCAACTCTACTGTGAAACACACGGGGTTTGCCAGAAGATGGAATTGATTTGACAGCAACTAGTTTGATTTGGGGCTGAGAAATGGTTGGGAGGTTTTGCCGTAAGTGTATTACGTGAACAACTCATCTTTGTGTCACTTGTCTCTCTCTAAGAGACCGTAAGATGGCAGCGTTAGGGTTACCCACTTCTGATCTTATCTGTCCCTGGCTTAATTTAT
>NW_022109491.1:52384352-52390575 GCF_000313985.2 Echinops telfairi
AGCACTTTCATATTCAACAATCCATAGACATCTTGCTTCATCTCCCTGGTTGCAATCGGTTTTCTGTTCCTTCCCGCTTCTCTCCCAGGCTTTTGAACAGTGGCTTGGGTAAATGCTGTACTTCAGATCTCAAATGGTTGCTTATTCTGAAGCATGCTTACCTCACTAGTGCTGTTGTTTCCTTTGCAGGCCTCTCTATTGTTTGCCTAAAAATTGAGCCCTGGGGGTTGTGAGTTGATTTGCAGACCTGAAGGGTGACTACGGGTCATAGTCCCAGGGGTTCCACCAGTCTCTATCTGACTAGCCAGCCTGGTCTCTTCTGTGATATTGAGTTTTGTTCCGCATTTGTCTCCCACTCTATCCAGTACTTCTATTGTGACCCTCTAAGAGCAGTTCGTAGTGGTAGCCAGAATCCCAGGAGGGCATTCTAAAAGCTCTAAAACAGAGTATGTTTCCACAGAACTGGGATTTTCCTTCGAATACTGTAAATCTATATATTCCAAAGTAGTTCTTTTTTTTTTAAGTGCCTCTCTTTCCTCCATTGACTTTGGGTTACCAAGGGAGGGGCCATATCTATTTTGTTCTGTGACTTAATCTTGTAGCGTGACTGACAGAGAATAGGTGCTCACAAAGTCTTTCTTGCATCAATGAATGAGCAGTGAATGAATGCATATGAAAGGGTAAGCGCGAGACAGATACCAAATGTCAGGGTCCCAGTTGCATCGCATCTAACTGAAAAACGGGAGGAAGCTAGGACCCTGGCCTGCCTGGCCTTCAGCTTCCCCATTTTCAGGGCAATGCCTATAGAAGGATTTGGGAATGGGCTTTGCTACAGGGGGAAAGGAAAATGAAAATAATTCTTATAGTTAGCGTTCAATTGAGTGTCCATTCTTGTCAATAAATGTCCACTCTGAGCTCCTGACCAAACACACTGGCAGAGGAACATATTTGGGATCAATCTCACGTTTCATGTTTCAACCAACATGCCTGAGGGTGTGAGTCATTCAGTAAACACAGATGTGGGCCCTAATACATCCTGTGGCATACTATACATTAAATGTCTCTGTGATAGCATCATGATGTCTGGGCAAGTGATCCTAATTATTTGAAAGTTAGTGTCCTGCCCTTGGTTACAACAAATACCAACTATATCAATACAAGAAGAAATTGTGCCGGTCAGAGGAAACGTAAGAAAATGCGTCGGGTATGACCCCAAACCCGAACCAAACCAAGCCTTTGCTGCTGGGTTGCTTCTGATTCACACAGGGCCTATAGAACAGAATAGAACGGTCCCAGAGTTCCCGGGGTTGTTTACCGAAGAAGACGGCCACATCTTTCTCCCATGGAGAGGCTGGGGTTGGAGCTGATCACTGTAACAGCTGTGCCACCGTGCCTCTCAATAGCCCAGAAATGAATCTTTTCTGATCAACTAATATTTAAATGGGTTGATGCTCAAATGGAGAGGTAAATGGGCTCAATGAATCAGAAGAAATAGAAGGACCTGATCCTTTCTCGTTTCTAATCCCCTTTCACACTCTGTCTTATTTCAGAGTTGCTGTGTCATGGGTACCGCTTGTCCTTTTCATCTCTGAAGGCCTCGAAGGGACAAGCACATTAACTTATTTGACCTGTTATTCATGGAGTGATTACAATGTGACAAGGGCACTGGGGACACAATTTGTTGTGGTCCCCACTTTCATGGCACTTGTAGTCTGGTGAGAGAGAGAGGCTCACAGTAAAGAAATACCCACGTGGATGTGAACTCATGGCAGAGCAGGGGCTCTGGACGTGGGGAGGGGTGTTCCTTGGCCGACGGGGTGGGCTTGATCTTAGCCTGGAGATCAGCACGGATGTCTCTTTAAAAGTGACAAGGGAACTAAATATGATAGATGAGGAGTATACATTTTCCAAACGGAAGAGGAGGTCAAGGGACGAGAGCAGCGTAAACAGAACAAGAACTGGAGGACCATAGACCTCCTTCTGTTTGGGCAAGAGAGAGGAAGGGAGTTCTCTCCCGCGTCTCTTTATCTAGACGACATAGAGCACGCCCGCAAGGAGACAGCATCAGGCTGTGGCCTGAGTCAGGGCTGGTCCTCCTACCTAATGTTCCCATAGCCCCTGATTGCTACAGCCAGCCCACCATGAAGTCGTTTACGTGATGTTGGGTCACATCAAGGGAGAACCCTCAACTGACAAGCAACTGAGAATCATGACCCAGCCAGGTAGACACGAAATCTACCAGAGCGATGATTTCTCGTTTTTTTTCCCCCCACAAATTTAATTGTTTATTTAAAAATGAGGCAATTAGCCCGTCGGGCGCCACCGTGTGGGAGAGTTTGGAAGCACTGCTGACCTGAGCCGCAGAAGAATAGGAGAACTGTGTGACTCACCATACAGAGTAGCCTCTCTGGGACTTTTAATCTTCTCTGTAAAATGCGCAAATGGAACTGCCAAACTCTTTTCCGGGGTGGCTCTAAAGGCCTTAAGCTTCCGGGTTGCCCGGTCGTATTGTGCTACTGGGTCTCCATTTGTGTCTTGGGTTTCTCTTTTTCCTCTGTTGATTTTTTTTACTCTTGTTTTTCTCTCTCTCTCTGGCAAACATGAATGTGCTGATGATTATCTATGTGGCACATACCAAGTGGCTGTGTTTTTTTTTAAATGTTATTTTATTTGTCAGTAGGAGGCATAGTTCATGGAAGTATGGCCTCACTTACCAAGACCTCAAAACATAATTCGTTCCCTTCTTCCTTTCCCGTGTAGGAGAAGAATGGGCCTTTCTAAGACCATCAAGAGCTACAGTCTAGGAGACTCACAGGGACGCTTCTACCCTGTCCTCTAGGGTCACTGGAGTCCACTGACACATGGCAGTGAATTTACAGGCCTTCATTTTTCATAGAGAGCCTTGCAAAATGGCCTGCGTGTCCCCAGCTGAGTTACTCTGGCCCTGTAAGAAAATATGAAGTCTGCTATCTGGGTTGTGCTGGGAGAGAGATTGTGGGGTTAAGAAAGAACCTCAAAATGGAGCCTAAAGTCAGCCCAAAGTGCTCTTTAGCTCTGTGAATACCAGGCCTTAAACTAATGATACCACTGCAGGCTTCTAACACCAGCAAGAGTAGAATCTCAGAAGGCAATACATGAATGGAGCGGATGGAGGAGTCTTCTTGCTTTCTTGAACACATGCTAGAGAGAAGACTAAGTCCTCCTCAGGTGTGATGATTCACGTATGCCTAGAGATGAGGGTCCCCTTTCTGCTATACCAAGCCCTGGCAGGACAGCCCAGGTCCCCACAAACCCATCGAGCCTAGGTTCCGTAGAATCCAGAGTTAGAGCCATGGGTGCAGGGTCTTCTTGGCTCTCAAAAAAGATGTTCAGATTCAAATGCTGGTCCGTTACCGTGCCTTAGTCCAATGTGTTCAGTTTTTCAGTAGCTGCAGAAAAGACCTAGCCTGGGCTGAGATGATGAGTTGGCCTACAGGTCTGGAAAGGACCCACGAGTCCAATAACCCCTTACGCACGTTCCATTTTATAAAAGTGCTTCTATTTGTGTCGTTGCCCTGTCTCCTGGGTGGGTGAAGCCTTTGGGCCTTGACTGTAAGCTGGGTCTCTGGGGGAACAACTGAACTTGCCTGTACCTTACTTTGAATCTTTGTCTCATTTAAGATGGGATGGGGAAATTCTTTACTCCTATTTAGAGCTAGATAATTAAGTTTATGCCATATTTTAGTTTTCATCAATGTTTGGGGGTGAGGGCCTATCTTTGGATGAGAAGACTTTCAAGGACGTTTGATGGAACTTATCCTACTTTAGTTTTGCATGCCTCAGCCCCTGGTTGCTAGTCCCAGGTCTCATGAACATGCACCAGAAATGATTTTGATGAGATCAAGTCATACACACAGTGGGTGTTGTGTGGAAGCCAATCAGCCTCAGCAGCAGGACAGAGAAATAGCTGACTTGTCTCCCAGGTTAATCTTCCATGGATTCGAGCGCATGCTCCTGAGAGGGCAAGTGCTTTCTCTGGTGTCCAAGACAGATTTTATGCTCATGGTTTAAGACAAGAGTCAGTGGAAGTGAATGATTTAAGATAAGAAGCAGTGGAAGTGAGTTCAAGAGAACAGAAGAAGGAGAAAATTCAAAGGAAATACATTCCGTTTCCTATCCTGTAATGAACCCCACACTCCCTATTCCTCTTTATTTTTAACTCTTCATGGTTATTTGTGTCGGCTGCTTTTTTATGTTTACATCTGGAAAAGGAATGGCAGCGACAGATTTTTCAGTGGAGAAAGTCCCTAATTCACTTTGCCCCTCTGCCATCCCTCCCAGATGTTGGCTGTGAGGTTTGGTTTGAATCATCAGATGTCTCATTACATAGGTCCGGAATTGACTTTTTTTGCTTCAAGAAATGGATGCATAAAAATATGTTCGGTACTCTCTCAAAATAAATCCCCTGTAGTCCTCCTTTCTGGTTTCCATAGTAGGTTTATTGGTAGATACTAGAGTCAGTATGAAACCAGAGAGCCAAGGAGAAGACTGGAATGGCAGTTACATGGATGTAGAAATGTCTGCAGGCCAGAGTCAAGGAGGATCAAGAAGAAGAACCACACCGCCAAGCAAGACCGTTGCAGGTGCTGAGATGGAGGTGAGAAGGTGAGTCACCTCGCAGAGTGCTGACAGAGCAGCAAGGAGGCAGGAACCCGAGCCTGAAGGATGCCTCTGACTCATAACCGTATAGCTCTGTGCTGGGGAGGTGGAATATGGAGACCTTTGTGGGAAAATCCTTGTTCTAGGCATCAGAGGGTAAACTGCAGAAACTAAGAAATGCTAGAAACTCTTGGTTTGTATAGCTGCCTACCTGCTTACTGCCCTAAACACATACACACACACACACACACACACACACACACACACACACACTCCTCCCCTCTTCACCTCGGGATGAACCTTTATAATTTCCTTTTTGTAACCATTGAAGGAGCGCTGTCCTTGGACTTGCAGGAAAATGCTTTGCTTCTGGGACTTTGTAGTCTTGTCATCTCAGCATGTCAGGAAGGGGTGGTTAGAGAAGCGTGGAAGATCACTTAGTCTACTTTGCTCCTTTGGTGGGTGAGGGGCATACCACACTGACACCCTTGATTGTCCCTGTCTCTCCTACATCCATGGCCACACTTGCCCCTTGAAGAGTCACTCCAGTTATGCACTTGGTCAAATCTGTGGTTCAGAACATTCTTTCGATCTCCGTTTCCCTCCTTGAGGAATACCTCACACTCATTGGAGATAGTGCCTCCATATTTATGATATTACTTGGCCAACCCTTCTCTACGGAGCCTTTTGTGTTGATGACTTTGTTCAGGAGGTGGCCCAGTTCTGATCCATTTCCTCCCATAGGCGAATATCTCTCAAACACGTCCTACGGTCCTGTGCCCCCAGCCTAGTGTTTTCTGTTTGCGCTGCACAGTGTCCTGGGGTTTCCAGCACAGTTCAGTGGGTGGGAGCCTATCCCACAGCCGCCACCACACCTACCTTATATCAAGCAGAATGATCTCAAGACCATTTGTTTTTGATCATTAATTTTCACTGGTGACGAAATATAAAATAAAGCACAACACAAACCCTACCTGTGATTGCCCAACTTTTTTTGTACATGGATTACTACATGTAGTTTTAAACTTACACAATATTGAGTCATATGTAAATCATATGTATGTAAGTACATGTAAATGATGACCAAAAAACCAGTTTTACGTGGTTGAAATAAACATTAAAAGGCTAGTATTTGTTCCCTTTATATCAAGATAACCCTGAACGTGATCCTGGCATTGGGAACCCTTTTGGAGATCGCTATCTGAGCCATGATATGTCTTGGAGGCTAAAGTCAAGGTGCAGATGTCAAAGCATTCTTGCCAAGATGGTGCTAATGGCATGAGTCAGGTGACTGCTCTCTGGGATTTAGCATGGTGATGCGTGCTTGCCTACTTCACATGCTAGCTGTTGGCTCATTGTACTTACTATGGTAAACCCACCTTGAAGAAGCTGTAATATTTTTCAACAATACAGCTTTTGTGGAAAAAAATGAAAAACAAGTCAGTGCATACAGACTAACATGCAGCATATATCTGTTTGTTTGTTTTTTTGAACAACAAAAACAAATAAGCAACAAGAACAAGAAAAACAAAACCATTGCAGGGAAAGAAATGCAAAAATAGTTCTTCCAAGAAACACATGCCAA
>NW_022109491.1:52391834-52393845 GCF_000313985.2 Echinops telfairi
TGCATTCCTTCCTTGTTGACAGAACTCACGGCATGTCAGACTGTCCCCGTCTCCCGACCCCCATTTTCTCTCAAAGATGTTTTCCCCAATGAATATCTTGTACGTGTAGCCTTGTTTGGTGTTCGTTTCCTGAGGGAAGCAGACAGAGGTGAGTGGACATGCTTTCCCCCATATGGCACACTTTCCAATATGAAGCAATGCCGTGCCACTCTGAAAAGCCGAGTTAGGGTTTGTGGAAGCCAGCCTGAGCCCTTTGCAATGTTCAATCCCAGTAGTGTCTAATTTTGTTTTGTTTTATGCTCTCAGGCAGGATTCAAGAGCCTTGGCCATTGAGTGAATGAGAACTTTTAAAATTTTCCCATCAAGATTTCTTACCTGGACTTCTAGCTTTCCTGGATTGGTTATAAAAAAGCTTCATTCCCACTTAGTACTCTATGACAGGGCTGTTTTGGAAATACAATTCTGATCCTATATTTATTTCTCACTTTTCTTATTTTTCTTAAAAACAATATTTTATCTAGAAGATATTCTCCATCTGGTCCATTGTTTCCATTCTAAATGGTTCTAGTTCTGGGTAGGCTTCTTGAACTCAGTATTCTTAGGGTCCGGCTGGCAGGGTTTCTTAACTTTGGTATTCCTGACATTGAAATCAGGGTATTTCTTGGCGTGTGGACTGTCTTGTGCATCATAGCAAGTTTAGCAGTAATCTTGGCCTCTACTCACTAGATTCCATAGGCATCCCTGAAGTTGTGATCATTAAAAATGTCCCTGCATTGCCAGTGTCTTCTCGGTGGCAAGGTTGCTCCTGTGATGAAGCACTGCTCTAATTTGAAGTGGCCTGCCCATAGCCTAGTCGCCCCTTCACTCTGTCAGTTACTTTTCTATCAGCTGGTAAAGGAGGCCTTTTCTTCTTGTCTCCCAGGCTGCACCTCTGACCTGTTCTGGTTCAGAGACTGTGAGAAATGTTGGGTTCTCAGCTCGGTTGTCTTAAAGTCAGGCTTATGGAGAACCTGTAGATCATATCACTGGTTCCACCTTTGCTCTCCAGTGAGCGTTTGAAGCAGTGACTAACAGTAGAGATCTGTGGTGTCCGTAGCGGGGGTGGCGTGGGTGTGTGTGCACAGACTCTGTCTCCGTCCTGCCCTGGGCTCTGGGTAGCCCATCAGGGTTGGCGCTTAAGAGAGCGAGGCTGCTAGGGCAATGTGGCCCTAGGGTTCGTGGCACCTATTAACCACTGTCAGAGCCCTGCTGGCGTAGTGGGCTGCTCACTCACCACAGGTTACCAATTTGAAACCACAAGTCACTCTGCTGGAGAAACAGGCTTTCTACTCCTGTAAAAATGTTCCAGGGCAAATGAGGAGCCGAGACCAAGGGCTCAAGTAGAAAGAAAATGTTTTTAAAATGATGATGGCAACCTATGTACAAATGTGCTTGACACAATGGATGTGGATATAGATTGTGATACGGGCTGTAAGAGCCTTCAATAAAATGATTTTTTTTAAAAAAGTGACAGTCTCAGAAACCCATAAGGGTAGTTCTACCTGTCTCACAGGTTCTCTGTGAATTGGAATGTATACAGTGGCAGTTGAATGAGTGGATGAGTGAGTGAGTACCCAGTGTGCTGGCCAGTTACCATCAATCACTCGGTCCCTCACTCCCCTTCTCCCATCCAGCCAATCCAGGTATGGTCAGGTGATTGGCTGCAGCCTCTTGCTGTTGGACTGACAGTGTGGGAACACTTCCTTTGGCCCATTCCAGGGGGAGGAGCAGCAGGGAGTCACAAAGAGAGAGGAGGGGGATAGTACCTGAGAATATTAGGCCCTGCTCTATGACAGGCTGGGCCATTAGCCTAGAGGGGATTCTCTGGCCAGCCTACCACAGGAGTGACACTATGAGTTACCCTGGGTGATATCAACCGAATGACACCAATAAGAAAAACATACATATTTGACTCAAACACTAATATGTGCTATAAGATTTTATTAATCAAGTTATTTTCTTATGGTCTCAG
>NW_022109491.1:52394655-52423791 GCF_000313985.2 Echinops telfairi
TTTGTCTGCGGCTCATCCAATGGCCTAAGTTTTGCTGCTGTGTTGTAGACAGCAATCAATTACACAGTCACACTAGTCGTTTCCGAGATTTAGCTCAGTGATGAGGATCTTTCCAGGAGCCATTATAGATACTAGATGTGGCTTAGATAAAAGGTTCTTTATTGTGAAACTCCATGTAGACATTCGCAAGGCCATCTGGGTAACAGTCATTCACTGTTCTCCGATTCTCTACCAGGCACTGAACGCCAAGGAGCTCAAGTTGACAAAGACAAGTTGCTATCCATGGGCACGCTACATCGTAGACATACTCATGAAGACGCATTCATCCTTGGGGGGCTCTGTGATCTATTACATAAGCAATTCCATGGACGCATAAAAAGAAACTCGGTGTGCTATGGTTCCCCAGGTTCCCCCGAGGAAGTGATGTCCATTACAGGGTTGGATCAGGTCCATATACAAAAGTCCGTTTGGGCAGAGGATGGAATGAATGGTGTAAGCAGTGGGATGGAAGTGGGGCATGATTGTTTTTTTTTAATCCTTCAACTTGCAGTATTGGGGAAATGGCAGGGCTTTGTAATTGAAACAGCAATACTCCCAGCAGGTTGCTGATTTGGTTTATGCAATTTAAATGTCAGGAACATGATGGATGGCCCTGGTGAGATATGGGCTCTTAATAGCCCCACATGTGTTTTAGTGTCCATGTTATGAGTGGAGTCAAAGGGTAAGAAACCTTGTTGCTTTTTATAGTTGGGGCTTTACCCATCCTCAAAGACTTGGTACATGTTTCCTCAGGATCTTCTGTTCTGTGTACTTAAAAATAGAAACCCAACCTCTGGTTCATAAGTTCAAGAAAGCATGACAAGTATCATGAATGTTACTTGTTATGTCTGATATGCTGCCATTGTAGAATATGCCTAAATTTCAAGAGCACAGCATATTTAATAATTGCTTATTAAGTTCTTGAAAATGGGTTCACAGCTTTGCCATTTAACTTTATTCATACAACAACAATTCATAAGTCAAGCACCTTTCAAGAACTTTGGGAGTTAACAGTTAATAAAGCGGACTAAGATTACTGCTTGTATGATGTTTATATACTAGTGGCTGAAATCAGGCAATAAACAGTAATTATAGTACATAGGTAAAACTCATTGCATGTTCACAGGGAGGAAATAAATGTGCAGAAATAATACAGAAGGATAAAGGAGCAGTAATACTAGGGAAGAGGATTGCGATTTTAAATAGGACCGTCTGGGCAGGCCATACCAAAGAAGTCACTACTGAGCAGACGATTGAAAGAGGGGAGGAAGTTTGCTACGAGGATACCTTGGGGAATAACATTCGCATTAGCTAGTGCCAAGAACCCGACATCTGGGTGTACCAGGCTTATTCAAGGAACAGCAAAGGAATACGTGTGGCTCGAGAAGTCTGAGCAAATGGAGAGAGAGAAACGGGAGCTGAGGCTGGAGGAAGAATGGGAGAATCCAATTCAACATGCTGTGTTGTTCACTGTAAGGACTTTTGCCTTTTCTCTGAATGAAATGGGGAGGTATTTTAAATGTTTGACCAGATGAAGAACATGTCTGGCTGCTGAAGGGTAGAATTAGGGTAGAAACCAATTAGGAGGCTGTTACTGCAATCCCTGGCTTCAACCAGGTGTAGGAGAGAAAGTCTTGAGAAGTGGTTGAGCTCAGCAATAGGTTGTAATCAGAGCTTCTAGGCTGCCATATTATATGTGGAGCGAGATAGAGCAGATATAAGGAGGATTCCGCATTTTTTGACCTGAACAACTGGAAGGATAAAGTTAGTATCAATTGAGATGGGAAAGCTATGGTGGGAACAGACATTTCAGAAGGGTGGAGGGGGCTTGAGTTTACTTTTATGTATGTTGAACATGGTATGTCTATCATCTATGTCGAGTAAGTCACTGGCAATATGTTTGGAATTCATGGGAAAGACCGTGGAGTTGCTATGTGGATGATGTTCAGAACCATGAGACTGAGTAGGATGACAAAGAGAAGAACTCACAAAGAGAAAAGGATAGACATTAGCCCTCTTAATGGGAACTGCAACTTTCAAGGCGTTTGAGCAGATGAGGAGAAGTGAGTAAAGGTGTCTATAAGAGGAAATCATGGTAATATGGCACCGGGAAGACACTGAACAAGTTGATAAGGAGAATGGAGTGCTTGGCAATGCCTTCTGATACCAAAGTCAAGTAAAACTAGGGTACAAATGGGCTCAATGTATGCAGTTCTTTCCAATAATTTTTTTCTACAAAGGAAAGCAAAGACATAGGATGGTGACTGGCGGGACATGTTTTTATTACAGATGAAGCATATATATGTGGACTTTCCTACCCGCTCCCACCACCCTATCAAGAGGACAGGCAGACAGACAAAATAATGATCCCCAACACTCCCCTTTTGACTTATCCAAGGCCTCCTTTCTGCAATTTGGCAGTGGTGACAATGCTGGTTAGATTGTCTTTACAATTCACAAATGGCTATGCTCAATGAACTTTCTCCCATGTATCTAAGGTAGGCGCTCTTATGTCATTTCTAGACAGAAGTACTCAAAGACAGCAAGTGTGTCTGCTGATTCAGTAGACAGTAAACACTTGACGGGAGAGGAGACCAAAGGGAGAATTAGTTGTTCGCGGTCTTGCATGGGGGAGGATGAGATCCTGTGTACAGTGGGAGGGATTGACTTTACATAGGACCGTGAACAGGGTGACGTAAATGTGGGTCGGTTGGTGAATGGTGTACAAGAACCGATGGGTTACTGACAAGCTGGCCTTACCTTAGGAAGAGTGTTGTTGATCAGATGTCAACTCCAATCACTGAAGTGCAATGAAAGGGACAAAGAGTATGCTGTTGAAACATTTATGTGAAGAGAAACCCAAGACCAGAGGGGTTTCTGCCCACAGAGACTTCCAGATCACTTAAGTCAAATGCCTTGGTTCGCACCTGAGAAAGTCGATGTCTTGAAAAGTGAGCTGATTTCATCACAGCAACTTATTAGAGACTCAAGCGCAAGAAGGAGGTCCAGTTATTCTCCGGCCAGCGTGCTCGTCTCGGTGCTATCCTTTGTTATGTTGGAAGCTTACGATCGACCATAGCAAGGAAATAATTTTCTGAAAACCTCAAAGCTCTCTGCCAGGCGTAAAATGGCAAGCTTTTGAAGCACTCGTTCAACGCAGGAGCTCCTAGTGACCAAGAGCTGCCTGCCCTGCACAGGGCTCCTTGGCGACTCAAACCGCATCTCCTGCTTGAGCACTTCCTGTTCCCTTGACTAGCTGGCAGCGGGATGACTACACAGATGTGTTCATGAATGTTCAGGAGGGTAAACACTTTATGGGCAGAATCCTCAATCCAAGGACCTCCCCGCCTGGCCTCACTGCTTGCGTCCTATGCCGTTAGATTCCCCTAGTGGTTTGACTCATGCACAGAGAGTGAATATGAGAGTGAAGAGGGCTCAGCAGCCTTCGAGAGGAGGCTCCTCTCACATAAAAGATACTCAGTAAGTACTTATTGAATAAATATATATTTCAATGTGTGCTTCCACTTGATAGGAGAAACATTTTGCATGAGCATATTAGTTGGAAAGGAGAGAATCAATCTGCTTGATGACTACCCATTTGATCTTGGGCAACTTGGTAATGCTCTGTGACTAAATGTTCATGCCGAGAAACGAGATTGGAGCTCCTGACTTAGATCAATGGATGGGGGTTAATTGAGAGTGGTCCAAGGAAACATGCATAGATCTTTCCAGACAATCTCAGTAGTAAACACTGAAAACCTTGGCACCACTGCAAAATTGCAGCGAAGGGGCCTTGGGCAAATTGTGGGGGAGATGTTAAGAAACAAGTCTCGCAACAAAGCCCACATGGAAGAAGCACACCAGCCTATGCAACCACGAGGTGTCGAAGGGATCAGGTGTAAGGCATCATCAGAACAAAAAATCTTACCATAGTGAATGATGGGGGGAGTGTGGAGTGGAGATCCAAAGCCCATTAGTAGGCCACTGGAGATCCCCTTGCAGAGGGGTCTCGGGGAGGAGATGAGCTAGTCAGGGTGCGATGTAACAATGATGAGAAATACAACCTTCCTCTAGTTCCTAAAGGTTTTCTCCCCGCTCCCACTACCATGACTCGAATTCTATCTTGCAAGACTGGCTAGACCAGAGGAGATACACTGGTACAGATAGGAACTGAAAATACAGGGAATCCAGGATGGATGAGCCCTATAGGACCAGTGGTGTGAGTGGCAAAACAGGGAGGGTAAAGGGAGAATGGGTAGGAAAGAGGGAACCAATTACATGGAACTGTGTGTGACCTCCTCCCTGGGGGACAGACAACCGAAAAGTGGATGAAGGGAGAAGTCGGACAGGGCAAGATATGACAAAATACCCATTTATAAACTATCAAGGGCTCATGCGGGAGGGGGGAGCGGGGAGGGAGGGGAAAAATGAAGACCTAATGTCGGGGGTTTAAATGGAGAGAAAATGTTTTGAGAAACGATGTACAAATGTGCTTTACACAATTGATGTGTGTATGGATTGGGATAACAGTTGTATGAGCCCCTAATAAAATGTTAAAAAAGAAAAAAAAAAAGAAACAAGTCTCTATCTATCTGCCTGTCCTCCTGATTGAATGGTGAGAAGGGGAGACTGGACCAGGCCAGGAATGGGAGACACCTTGTACCTTCCACTCAATACCAGGAGTCTTCAACTGTTTCTCACTCTTTGGTGTGTTTTCAGTTGCATCTGGCATGGAGGATGAGATCTGCGGGTAAAATCATGGGAGAGATGGCATGTAACAGATCAGCCCACAATTACTCCCCTTCCACTCACTCCTCCAAGTGACTAGAAGACTTGGCCAATTTCTGATTAGGCCTGAGGGACGGTCATCTGTCTCAGCTATGGAAGAGATACAGCCCTTCATTACTGTAGACTGAGTTTGCAAATGTGGAAACAGGTCAGCCACACTCAGGGGCTAGCTTTTGTGCTGAGCTCATGAGCTCCCAGGATGCAGGACTCTTTCCCAAACTGCCTCTCCATCCCGTACTGGACACCAGAGGGGCAGAAAAGCACTCTAGATCACTGTGAACGAAAGGAAGCAAACGCAGCGCTGAGAAAGAAGATAAACTCCAACAGCCCCTGCTTGCCTTTCGCCTGGCTACTCAAAGCCTGTCTCCTGGGTGAATAACAGAGAACTGAGGGATCTTCGACCCCACCTCACCTCCGATTTCTCCCCTAAGGCCCCAGTACATTCTCTTTCCAACAGCCTTTCCTGGCCTCATGACCCCATAGGAATCGTTGCTTTCCCACCTCCCTCCTAAAGCGGGTTTGAAACTCCCTGGGGCTCCTGCCCATCTCGCAGTCTATACAGACAGGGGGTCTGGCACCCCATCACCCCCTTGTTTAGCGAGACTGCACTACCCTGGGTGCCTTGAAAACCCCAGTTCCTGGATCCATTGCTAGAGATGATGATGGAACTGGTCAGAAGACATCAGGTAATATTAGCCTTAAAAAAATCAACCAAGACAAAACCAAAACACCTCCTCCAATATTCTTAATACTCAATGTTGAGAAAAACTGTCTTAGAGCGTGCATTTTGGGCCCTGACTCATTTTGGATTTGAATGATTTACTCTCTCAGTTCTCACTAGAGAAAAGAGGTCTTTACGTTGTCACCATAACCAGGGAGTCCATTACAAGAGAACAAGAGTCCTCTCTTCCTGCTCCCCAAGAGTGAGCACACATGGACCCTTGGCAAAAGCACTAGGAATCTGGATTTAAGAACTCTGCCTTCCTTTCTTGGAATTAGCTGCCTGTGTGACCTTGGGTGGGCCACCGGCCTCCAATTGCTTGTCTACAAAGGAGAAGGCTACACTAGATAATCCCTCCAGGTGCCTGCCACTTTATTGTTTTGTAGTTCTAATGCCACTCAGGAAACGGGGATTGATTGCGCCAGCCCTCCACTTTGAAGCCTGGTGCCTGGCCCATTTTAGCGTGTGGTTGCAATCTTCTTGCTCCAAAGAAGTAAAGGCTGGTGTTTGTTTCCGTTTGAAGTGATAGCTTTTCAGTTGTACATTAGAGCTCCTGTAGGGCGACTTTTACCAACCCTTCACTGTATCCCTGGGCCGTGTAGGCCTGACAATGGCAGAGACAGAAATGGCCCTCAAAGAGTCATGAGGCAGCGGGGGAGGGTCTTCGTTATCCTGATTCCCTCCCCCAGCCCAAGAGTAAAGGGAAAAGCAGACCCTGGTGTTCAGATCAATTGTCACAGAGTTTAAAAGGGAAGGTGGGAAAAAGATCCAGAAAGCAAGGGCAAAAACTATCAGAGAAGTCAGATGCCTTGTTGGGCTGTGAGGGGAGAAGTCTGTGAGTGGAAATAATATAAGAGCTATCCATCGGGATGCGCTCCAAGCTGAAGGAAAGCAGTCCCGAATTGATGTCATTTTTGAAGGCAAGCACAAAGTACCTTCTCTTGTCTCCACCCTACCACAAATACACAGGCCTTAGCATTTGCACATACTGACTAAACCAGTGTTGTGGGCCTCGGATAGCTTTTCTAGTGATGTAGTTAGGGTGATCTAGTTAATTTTCTCTTACGTTCTCTAAAGTTCTCTTTGAACTTATCAGAAATAGGTAACCCCTTAGGTCACTAATCTCTTCCCATGTCTGTCCTCCCACACAGCACTCCTAGATTCTCAGGTGCATCTGAAATATATACAAATATTATTTTTCCTAGCCCATCAACATATTTCCTGAGAGCTCATGATGATAGAGCTGATGGAGAAACAGATGAGACAGAGATAGAAAGACAACCAATCTCCTGCTACAGATTGTGTGGCAAGCTTTTGAGATTAGTGAGCTCATGTTAGCAAAGCCCTCTGAGTCCTCTTGCTCATTACTATTGAGCAGTGTGCAGGTTCTTATCATGAGCCACGATATCTGTAGGAATCTGGGAATTAACTTCCTCGTGGATCTACTGAGATGTCAAATGACACCACCTTGTTTGCTGGAAGTGAAGTGGGGGGAAGGACTTATTGATAAAGATCCACAATTTCTGCCTTCATGATGGATTTCACTTCAGCAGAAGGGAAACAAAAGTTCTCACAAGTGGATCAGTAAGCAACATCTTGGTAAACGGAGACAAGATTGAAGTTGGCAAGGATTTCCTTTGACTTGGATCCACAGTCAATGTTCATGGACGCAGCAGGGAGGGATCCAGATGGCACAAGGAGTTGAGAAAAGCTGCCGCAGAATCTGCTAGACTCCCCAAAGCAAAGACGTCATGTTCAGGATGGAACTGCACCTGACTGAAGACACATGTGTTTTCAGTTGGCTCTGATTGACCGAGAATAAGGGAGACCAAAGATGAATGTATTCATTGGGATTATGCTGCCTGAAGAAAGAACAACTCTGGCTGGAAAGATCCTTAAGAAATGGTGATAGCAGGTCTTGGGCTCACAGACTTTGGGTGTGTTACTAGGTGGGACCATTCTCCGGGGATGAGCATCATGGTTGGTAAAGGAGAGGGGCAACAAAAAGGGGGGGGGGGAAGCCTCAAAGAGGTGTATTGGCACAGTGGTTGCGCTCCGGGCTCCAACAGAGCAACAATTGTGAGGATGGCATAGAAGGAGGCAATGGCTTCTTCTGGTGTGCATAGGCTCACCGTGAGTCACAACTGACTCTGCCTCACCAACTAACAACAGCATAGCTCCAGTGCAATTCTCCACCCTACTTTGAAATGCTCAAAGCAATTCAAGAATTTGGATTGGACGTAGACGTTTCTTTTTGTCTTTCAGGTATTCGAAAGGAATTATGCTTTCTACTTCAGTCACTCCACAGAAATGGTGTGGGTGTCCAAGGTGCTGATTGGAGATTTAATTTAGAAAGTATATTTTGTATACACACATATGTATGCATACAAACATACAGAGAGAGAGAGAGAGAGAGACTCTGAAGGAGAGAGAGGGAGAAGGTGTGTGCCCTGCCGGCACACAGGGTTAAGGCTTGGATCACGTACCAAAAGGTCAGTGGTTCAAACGCCCGCGATGCCCCAGGAGAAAGACTAGGCAGTCTGCTCCCATGAAGACTGGAAGGTTCTGGATCCTTATGGAGTGTTTCTGCTTTGTCCTATCTGGTCCCTTTGAAGCAGAATTAACTCGATGGGGTTGGATTTGGTTTCATAGCATGTAGTGACTAACATAGGATACTATGTTATTCTATCTTTGTGCTTTCAGTGCTTTGCGTTTGTTTGATATTCATTAAAGATACTTATTTCTTGCACAATGTGAAAACCATAGTCTTATCTCAAAAGAAAGAAAGTGGCGACAACTCCTTACTAATAGATAAAAGTTTTCTGAACCATCAGACTCAGTGGGATTGATTAGGAATGTCTGCAATGAGTGTGGAGAAGGAGAAAACTGTAGAGTGAAGCTTCATCGTTTCCAAAGCTTCAGGCATTACTCTTTGGGGATAGGCTTCATGTGGCTTTCCTGGGATTCGGGTGGTGGTGCAGGGGTCGTTTTCTTAGGGAGGAAATTCAGAGCTTGATGCAGCGAGGTGCCTTCTCTATGGGCAGGCGGCGCAGAACTGTGGAAAACCCTGCAAAAGTCTTAGCTTCCAAGTTTTGCAATGGCCACTGGAAGTCACTTTCTCAATTGCTGCATCTGTTCCATTCATCTTTTCTGTCTCCCGAGGGCATAGCTCAACCTTTCTTAGTCTGTCACATAAGGTCCCTCTTGGCCATTTTTGCTTCTGTGTTTTAATGGTTTAGACTAATCTACACTTTATTTTTGTATTTGTTTTAGCACAACTCCTTATAATGAGGCTAATGACATTTTGTCTCCATGGTGGCACATTTTAATTTGGTCCTGGAAATGTCAAAGCGACCAGGCAATTTGGTATCTCATAAACATAATGTGGTGGGGACAATAGATGTCTCTCTCCATCATTCCCTCTCCCTCGTTATCTTCTAGCTCCTGGGGCCACACTGCCCCAGTTGGCTGCTTCTCAAAGCTGGCCCGGGTGGAGATGAGCAGGAAAATGTGGCCAAGACAAGTCAGGGCTACAGCAGATGGACCCTTTCCAGCAAGAGTGTCTGACACAATGAACCAGGGCCCAGCACTCAAGCTCAGTTTGCTGATAGAAGCCAGGCGTCATTTTTCTGATGACAGTTTTGCTACAAACCTTGTTCTCTCGTTCATCCATGTGTTCCCAGAGGTTTCCTTTGAGATGAGGTGATCATTTTTTTCTCCTGTTAGCAACTAGCTAGTATATATCTTAGGCATGGCTATTTACATTTGGTCTCAATTCTGTATCACTCCTCCTTTGTCATAATAACTCTTCAAAAATGTGAGGGCCTCTATAGCTCCCAGGCAACACAAATGGCCCAGCAACTTTGGACCTGAAGGGTCCTCATTGGAAGTCTGTTTTGGAGGACTTGAACTGAGGAGCCTAATGTATTTTCTTTGCAATATGAAAGATTTGAATATCTATTTTGAATCACAGATCTTAAAAAAGTCACTTTTCCCGGTGGGATGGTGAATTCTCTGATGGTGAACATGTGTGACGAGTGTCTCTCAGGAGCTGACTGACTCCAGCTTCATTTGAAATGTGGGACGAGGGACTTGCCAAACTTTCCCCAGGAAGTCTGTAAAGCCCCAGATGTGTCCAAACAACCCAGGGAGTGTCCGGTCTGCCTGTGGAATGATTGCCTTTCCTCTTCGCCTCTTGCCTTCCCGCCCCGGTGTGTTCTCCTAGTTGGTTTTCTCCATCTTTTTATTTCCCTTGCGAGGAAGGAGACCAATAGTCTCTACAGTTGGGGCCAAAGTTGCTTCTTCAGCTCCAAGAATACCCACAGTTGTCTTCTCTGCAGCATTAAGGCTTGCTATCAAGGCATATGTTCGAGATCAAAATAGGAAAGACCGGTGAAAGGCATTCCCTTGGCTTGGAGGTATCCATTGGTCAAATCAGGGGGACTCCTAGTGCCGCCCAGGTGGAGCCTGTGTCCCAGCTGTGGCCTCATACATGCTTCCCTTTAGAAGCCTCTTTGTCAAGTTCTTTGAGAGCTTTTCCATGTAGTGAGGCTACTTTATCTCTATAAAGCAGCAATAAGTGGACAGTATAATATATTTCACTTTTAATAAGGTGTTGCCAGTTTCTCACTCTGTAGAGCAATTAGTGTCAGAAGTCATGAAGCAATGGAGGGAACTGTATCTGAATGTTTACCGACTAAAAAGATTTATAGCTGGTTTTTAGAGAGGCTGTGGCCACCACTTACTGGGTAGGGGAAGAGAGGTTGAATGGCTGGGTTTAAAGACACCTAACTGGCAGGTTTTTTGGCACTTTTTACAACAGGAGCTGTACTGTATGTATCAAAACACTGGGGCTGGGAGATAGTGGTAGTCTCCGGAGGGTTCCTGGGGTGGTCAGGAAAGAACCCAGCGAACGGTAGCTCATAGAACTCCGTTTCAGCATCAATGCTGCCACTTATTGATGATTCTCAGGCAAGCATTTCTCCAAAATTCATTTTCACCATCTGTAAAAAGGAGTTGCTGATGTCATCAGAGAGCTTAGAATATGACATCACTTTGCAGTTCCCAGCCACCAAATCAAACTGTGTTCTCTCACACTACGTCATTACGACTCTATCCACTTGACCAAGGACTAGGGGACATTTTATAAATAAAGTCTAGCCTAAATTGGCCACCTTGTAGTTCATTTGGACCTCTCCTGATTTTAAATGGAAAGAAAAGCCCTGCATCCCAGGAAACCCCACCGTCTTCGAATTCTGGGGTGGTTGGGCCAGGGTGCTTTCCCTTACAGGTAGATGGCTCAGGGATGCTGCAGCGTAGAGAGCAACTCATGTCATATATCTCACTGGACGGAATTCATTAGCTGTAGCGATGGCATCTCCTATTGAAGGATAGTGGGGTCTCTGATTCATAATAGACACCTGTTCCCTCCATAAAGTGGCTGAGGGATTAGCCTGACAGGCAACTAATTGGACTGAAACTCCTCAGGTTGATTTCTTCCCTGCAGATTGTGTTGGCTGGGGACACTTGGAAATGAGGCAAGATATTTTTATCTCTTTTTCCTACTCACCGTGAGGTTTTGTAGCTGTGTTCATGGGTTCATGCCATACATGTAGAGCTGGCTTCACACCATGCTTCTCCCAAGAACACACACATGATAAGAGATACGGTTTGTGGGCGCTGATGGTTGATGAATCAGTACATGAGAAGCGGGCCACAAGCAATGCGTAGGCTGGTCTGGAAGACTGCTTGTAGCTTGTCCTCAGCAGCAGAAGCTTGTGGGAAGGAGAGGAGAGAGAGGAGGAGTATTTCAGGAAGATAGAACAGGGATGCTTATGTCAGGAAGACAGAACAGGTGCGCTTACGTGGGCAGACAGGACAGAAGATGTGACCAGAGACCATGTGTGGTGGTTAGTGGGCAAGGGGAAGTTATTTCACAGAAGCCAAGGCTGCCTAGAAGAGAACATTTGAATTCACATCAGAGATGATTCCCAGGCTTCTGGATATATCTGAGTCAACCTGGCTCATGAGGTTTGAAGCTATGGTCCTGGTCCTTAGGACCTAAATTTCCTTCAGTCATTAGATGATGGGAGACTGGCACCCCATGGGGCAGAGGGAAAAGCCGTCTTAGGCAGTCTTATCTGGTTCTCCTTGCTCTCATAGAGCTGACCTCATGGTGATACTCGCCAGCCCCTCTCCCTCCTCTTTGGTACAGTGCTTGAGTGCTTGACTGCTGATTGGAAGGTTGCTCTTTTGAATCCACCCAGTAGCTCTGCAGATGAGAGACCTGGCATTCTTCTCCCATAGCAGAATACAGCACAGACAACACTGTGAGCTACTTCTCCTGGGTCATACGGGGTCCGTACAAGTCAACATTGACCTGATACACTTAACTTCTGTAAGGGAGTCATGACTCCTTATTTAGAAGATGATTTCAAACACTTGCTGGGTACCCACCTAATTTGTGTTTTACTGGGTAGAGTAGACAAATATGAAAAGGACCTGCAACCAATTATTTTTAGCAACAAATGCATACATCAGAGTAATGATCTGAATTTGTCATTGTGATGGTGTCCTCGTGTATATTGGGTTTCCCAATATACTACACTGCACTGCGGGGGTGTGGGGGGCATTGAGGATGGGGTTCTCCAGCAAATCTGTACAGAGAGAAACTGCCTCCCCTGAGGGAGCACAGAGTTGCTTTGACAGCAAGCTGCTCACAGAAACTCAAGTGGTGAACTTGCCACCCATCTTTCTCCATGCCCCATCCTCTGGCTGGACCCTGTGACTAAAGGCTAGAGGGTGTACCAAAGCATACCAGCCACACTGCACATGGGGAGAATGCATTCTCCAGAGCATGTGTTCTCAAACGCTGGCCCGCGGGCCACATGTGGCCCGTCGAGGACATTTATCTGGCCCGCTGGGTGTTTTTTTGCCCCATTTGTTTCTTTACTTCAAAATAAGATATGTGCAGTATGCATTGAAATTTGTTCTTAGTTTTTTTAAAACTATAGTCCGGCCCTCCAATGGGTCTGAGGGACAGTGAACTGACCCCCTGTTTAAAAAGTTTGAGGACCCCTCCTCCAGAGGTTCTTGCCTAGCTTATTGGCTGGTGGGCCGCAGCACTGTCGCTCTCAGCTCTGTGGGCTTCTTCTGACCCTCGCCTTGTATACCAGGGACACTGCTCTGAGTCCTTCTGTCCCGGGCTTGACACTCACTCTGTGAGGGTCTCCTAATGCCCAGGAAACCTGCTCAGCTCAGACTCCTCCTTCGATTCTTCTAGGCTTCTTTTTCATTCAGTTAAGTCCTCATCTCTAGGTTTGTTCTCAACATTCGAAGGTTTCTATTTTCACACTTCAGTAATTGGTGCTATCCCTTGAAAGTAACTGAAACTTCAGCCTGCTGGGGTCAGGAAGAGCTGAATTGAATTAAAAGGAGTTGAAATTGGCTAGAAGCAGGTAAGAGGGCTTGGGGCAGTGTAATTTCTCTCTTCCAGGTACTAGCAGCCTCTGAGCCCAATACCTGCCTTCTGAGCTGGCCAGCGGGTAGCTCCTTTGTTTCCTAGTCCCTTAATGGAAGCCCTGCAGGGGAGCTGCTGGAAAGCAAATAGGCTCCCAGGCGGGCTGTCTCTCCAGCTCCTCAGCCAGAGAGGGAAGCTGGGGACCCAAGTGGGGACAGGCTCAGTTCAGCACCAGGAAAGATCACGATGTCAGAAAAATGACACTGACGTGATCAAACATGCATAACAGCCCTGTTTTCAAAGCATAATGGCTGTGAGGGAAGCTGACAGAAGCCAGGAGTCTTGGTGACAGCAGCTAATCCATTCACAATTCATGCCAGGGTGGCAAACACAGCCTCATTGGTCAGGGTCTCAGAGGCCAGTCCCGCACTCCTCTTTCTGGGTCCCAGGCACTGTCTGCTGGGGCCCAGGAAAGAAGAAGCAATTTTCTCCTCTACTTTTTTTGGAGTTGGATTAGGGGTAGGAATTAACTGGATGTCTGTGAGTTTTTGTTTTGTATTGCCATGCTGTGAAGAGTTTCTGCTGTGCTTACTGCACACTTAATTTTCATCTCTCAGAAGATTTGCCAGTCATTGGGAATCATTCTGCTGCTCCTGGGCCATGGTGTGCGGTCTCTCCTTCGTGTTGGAGCTGTCGGTCCTCACCCCAATCCATCGGAGACTCGGCCTCCGGGGAAGAGATGGCATTTGGATGCAATTCACAAAGAATGAACTTCCATGATGGCCAGAGGGATTCACATCCCTGGACCCCAGGTCCAAGAAGGGTGGGACAGGACTGTTGGAATGCCTACATGCCTTTTCTTTTTCAGAACAGAAAAGCCACACATGTTCATCGGAGAACCTTTAAGAACTTAGGAACCACGTAGAGCTTAGGTTTCTGCAGTTTGACCAGCAGACAGAGATTTCGTAGCAGAAGCAGAGGACCCAAATTCCTTCCCCCTTAACCCTTCTGCCCCTCCTTTGGCGTCAGAGCTTCGAACCCCTCCTTGACTTTCTGATCGCACGCCAGCTGCCTTCGCTTCAGTACAGCAAAAAGGTTCGTATCTAGAGAGAACGGAGTTGCCTTTCAGTTGGTCCTCAGTGGGAATGAGACCGTTTAGTCATCGCCCTACAGGGTTGGCAGTGGTCCAACACAGTGCTTCAATGACAGAATCACAGAGCCCAACGGTCTGAGTTCGAAGGCTGGCTCTATCACTTCCTAGTTTGAGAGTTCATGGCTTGGACAAGTAACATATTCTTCCTGCACCTCAGTTTTCATCGATGTAAAATGGCAAAGAAAATGTAAAAAAACCAAATCCCACTGGAACTGAGTCGGCTTCGACTCACCTAGACCCTATATAGTGTTTCTGAGGCTGTAACTCTTTACAGAAGCAATCTTTCACTCACAGAACAGCAGGAGGGGTTGAACCTCTAACCTGGTGGCCAGCAGATGAACATGTACCCAACAGCACCTGCAGTGATCATTTAAGATAGATACCCCCCAATTCTAAACAGGCCCTAGCTGAAACAGTCCCATTGAAGGTCAAAAACAAGAATCTTCACAGCAAAATTCCTTGATTAAATTTCCAGATGTCCTTTTATATGTGGCATGTCCTTATTGACACTGTTTTTTGACAAATGACTAAGCCTGAAGCCTTGCATGTGCTCTTATTCTATCTCCTAAGAAACCAGCACAAAAGGGCTTTCCCATGACCTTGAGGAGACTACTGTGCTTTCACTATGCCGAGGAGACTGGGTGGCATCCAGTTGCTAACCCAAAGGTAGACCATTCCAACCATCAGCCACTCCACAGGAGAGCACTGTGGCAATCTTCCATAAGGATTTACAATCTTGGAAAACCACGGGAGCAGGGTCCCTGTGAGTCAGAGTAGACACAACACCAGTGGGTTTGGAAGACCCTGGATGTGAGGGATTGACAATAGCAGCTGAAACCAGGGGTTCAAACATGACAATGATCATGAGGATGATGCAGTACCAGGTAGTTGCTTTTGTTTTGTTTTGTTTCTGTTGTTCAGAACAAGAGACCAAAAGACATGTTGGATTAGGTACACCTGCTGCTTAGCACCTCTTTAGAGTATTGCAAAGCAAGGATGTTACTTTGAGGCCTAAAGTGCTCCTGACCCAGATATGGTATTCTCCTTTGCCTCATGCACATGTGAAGGCTGGACATAGAGGAAGACCACAGAAGAAGCAATATATTTAAATTGTGGAGCTGGAGAAGAGTATTGAAAGTTCCATGGACTGTGACAAGGAAAAACTGGTTTGTCTTGGAAGAAGTATGACCAGAGCGCTCCTTCAAAGGGAAGATGATGAGACTTTTTTGGACATATTGCCAGGAGAGACCAGTCCCTGGAGAAGGGCATCATGCTTGGTGTGTTAGTCTGGGTAGACTAGGAGAAACAAATTCATAGACACCCATATGTGCATAGGAACGAGCTTTCTATACAAGAGCAATTGAATATTGAGAAAACATCCCAGCCCAGCCCGATAAAGTCCATATGTCTGATAGCAATCTACAAAGTCCTCTTCAGACTCACGAAACATGGCACTGACTGCAGGAAGATCACAGGCTAGTGGGTGGATAGCCTTTTGGATACAGTGATGGTGGAAGCATCTAAAGCTGGTAGGGGTCTCCACGTGGCTTCTCCAGCTCAGGGCACTAGCATGGCTCCATGAGTCTTGTCAGGTGCACTGTCTCCCCTGGAGTGAGCAGAGAGAGAATCTCCTGAAGGCCACGCCCACACAGAGGCTTCATTGGCTCTGACCTGATTGACAGGCTAGACTCCACCCCTTCACTCTTTATCCTCTCAAATTGACAAACAATTATGTGACTACCACACTTGGTAATGTGGAGGGGCAGTGAAAATGAGGAAGTGCCTGTGGGAGTTACATAACCTGGTGTCAATCTGGGACTTGAACCGACTCCAGGACACCCAACAATAGCAATAGTAGCATAGGGTCACTATGAGTCAGAGCCGGCTCGGTGGCACTGAAGAACAAATATCCCTTCTTCAGAGTGGCTTCCCTGACTTTCATTTCGATACTGTCCGAATCAAATCATATCTATTCACAATCAATATAGTCTGCTGTACTACTTTCTGGTGTTTCTCTGCACATTTGGGTTTTTAACAATAGACTCCCTGTGAAACTTAAATGCAGCATTCTATGCGAAGCTCTTACAGTCCGTCGGACTTCGTAACTCCCTCTGTGTTACCTCTTCTTATATACCAAATGACTCCCCTCCCCTGCTTTTTTCTTAGAGGTTGTGTTTCTAATGCATACATTCTTGTACATTTCTCCTTTGGACCCTTTCATATCGTTCACATCGAGTGGAACATAACCTCAAATGCAGGACTGGATTGTGACTGTGATGCTAATAGGGTTCTGCCAGCCCCGAAAGCGCCCACAGTTCTTGTCTGTCTTGCCAAGGTGACCCTGAATCTGCCCTTTGAATAAGTCTCACTCTTTATGGATGGAGAGAATCATGGGTTAGATTTTCACCATGAATTTTTCTTAGTTCTGGGATAATACCAGGAGACTGCGATCATACCAGGAAGGCTCAGTGGATGGTGGCCTGTGGGTCTTGTGCTGGACTTCCTGATCTTGCTCTCATTCTGATTCCCCTCTTACTCTCATGTTTTCTGATCTCTTTCTACATATTTTTGCTTCCTTAGCCTCTCTTCTCACTCGAACTCACTCTCCTCCCACATTTTCCTTAAGGATGATCTCTACTTCGTGCTTTGATACGGGAGAGGGAGCACACCAGATCTTCCTTGTGGGTTCCGTGACGGGCTGGACAGAGAAGGCATGCTGTGTTCCCAAAGAGCATCTTTTCTTTTTTAAAAATCATTTTATTGGGAGCTCGTACAACTCTAATCACAATCCATCCATCCATCCATTGTATGTCAAGCACATTTTGTGCATTTGTTGCCCTCGTCATTTCCAAAACACTTGCTTTCTACTTGAGCCCTTGGTATCAGCTCCTCAGTTTTCTCCCTCCCGCTCCCTCATGAACCCTTGATGATTTATAAGTTATTATTATTTTGTCATATCTTACACTGTCCGATGTCTCCCTTAACCCTCTTTTCTGTTGTCCATCTCCACAGAGGAGGTTATATGTAGATCCTTATACTTGGTTCCCCCTTCCCTCCACTCTCCTGATATTGCCACTCTCACCACTCGTCCTGAAGGGATCATCCGCCCTGGATTCCCTGTGTTTCCGGTTCCTATCTGTACCAGTGCACATCCTCTGGTCTAGCCAGATCTGTAAGGTAGATTGGGATCATGATAGTTGAGGGGAAGGAAGTATTCAAGAACTAGAGAAAACTTGTATGTTTCCTCGTTGATACACTGCACCCTGACTGGCTAGTTTCCTCCTTGTGACCCTTCTGTCAGAAGATGTCCAGTTGTCTACAGATCGGTTTTCGGACCCCAATCTGCACTCCCCCTCTTTCACATGATATGATTTTTTGTTCTTTGATGCCTGATACCTGATCCCTTCGGCACCTCGGGCTGGACAGAGAAGGCATGCTCTGTGTTCCCTAAGAGCATCTTAGTCCGGTGACTTGCACCAAGACCAGACCCAGGTTCACCCTTGCCTCCAGTCCTAGGCTGCTGAATTGGAGGAATGGCTCCTTTGCTCTTATTTGACTCAATGGAGTCTGAAAAATAGGGAGACGCAGAGGACAGAGGACAGCCTGCCCCTGCTCTCCTCTCCTTGCCTCTCCCAGTGGTGCAGAGATGTCGCTGGCCCAGGTCTCTGCATAGCCTTGCCCGTAATTTATACAAGTGCAGCCAATGTTCCCTTGTAAACGAACAAAAGCAGAGCCTGGAGCCTGGGAAGCACTCTGACCCTAGAGCCCTGGTCCATGAAAATTACAGGTGGTGTGCAGTGCACTGCCTCTTGATGTTCTTGCAGTGGGGAGATGCTAGTTAATTTGCCAAGACTCAGAGGTGACCCAGGTTTAATAAAGAGGATTAATGGATTTGAGCTAAAGGTCTTGGCTGTTTCAAGCAGATAGCCTCTTCTCTTGAAGACAGTTTGCAGGCTCTTGCTCAGCTCCTTCTCTTGGGGGAAATAGCTCAAGCTGCTTTTTAAAGGGGCCATCCTTTCTCTTCTCAACACCACTGGAAATAAGGTGTTTCAGGTGTGCTCAGAAGCAGAGACTGGAAGGGACTCACTGTTGACAAGAACAAGTAAAATGGGCACCCTGCTGGAGGGGAGCATACATTGTTACCACCTGTCTGACAAGCTGTTTGGCAACAAAACACAAGTCCCTTAGAGTGATTGTGTATAGTCTTGGGCACAGAATTCCACTTCTATGATTTTATCTTTGGAATAATTTGCACTGTGCGCAAAGACATACATCAAAGAGATATCTTTTGTTTGCTTGCTTGCTTTTAATAGCGGCAAGGAGATGTATGGCAATAGAGAATTAGTTCAATAAGTTATATGACATCTATGCGATGGGACGGTAGTTATAAAAATTAAACATTGTAGAAGTGTTTTTACTGATCTGTAATACATTTTTACAACACTATTTGTAGGTAAATTCCTTTTAAAAATTATTAAATAAATCATTGTATTGGGGGCTCTCACATATTTTATAACAAACCACACATCCGTTATCTCAAACCGACTGTACAATTATTGGCATTGACAATTTTTGAATATTATCTTTATTCTTGAGCCCTTTGATATCAGCTTGTCTTTTTCCCCTCGCTCCCCCACCCTCCCACCCCCCTCAAACCTCTAATATATGATGTATTGTTATTATTATTTATACATATTTTACACTGTCCATTCTATCCCTTCACCTACTATCTTGGTATTTTTCCCCTGAGGGGGGTTATTCTGCTGTCATGCTATCCATTCCCCCTTCTCTCCTTCCCTCCCCCTTCCTTCCCTCCTCCTTCCTTTCCCCTTTCCTCTTGGCATCATTGCTCCTATTACTGTTTCTGAGGGGGGTTGTCTTTCCTGAATTCCATATATTGAAAGTGCTCATTTATTGTGCCAATTTCTGTACATTGGTCTAGCGCAGTGGTTCTCAACCTTCCTAATGGCACGACCCTTTAATACAGTTCCTCATGTTGTGGTGACCTCCCCCTAACCATAAAATTATTTTCGTTGCTACTTCATAGCTGTAATTTTGCTACTGTTATGAATCAGGCAACCCCTGTGAAAGGGTTGTTCGCCCCCCAAAGGAGTCGTGACCCACAGGTTGAGAACTGCTGGTCTAGCAGGAATTTCGAGATTGGACAGTGATCATAATAGTGGGGGGAGGAAGGATTAAAGAACTAGAGGAATGTTGTGTATTTCAGAGGTGCTAAACTGCCCCCTGGATCAGTTTTCTCCAGCTCCTCTGCGTGGGGACAGCCAATTATCCATGGATGGGCTCTGGGTCTCTAGCTTGACCCCCTCCATCACCTCGATGAGGTTGTTTATTTTTGGAATTCTGATGTGTGTTCCTGTCAAAACCTCGTGATCACACATGCTGGTGTGCTTCTTCCATGTGGGCTTTGTTTCTTGCCTGCTAGATGGCCTTTTGTTTGGCTTCAAGCTTTTAAGAAAGACCCCAGATACTGTATCTTTTAATAGCCAGGTACCATCTGTTTTCTTCACCACATTTTCTTATGCACCCAGTTTGTCTTCAGTGATCGTGTCGGGGTGATGGGCATCACCCAGTGCCACATTATTAGAACAAAGTGATCTTGTATTGAGGGAATACTTAAGTAGAGGCCCAGAGTCCATCCACTGCCTCAATATATAGCCTCAATAAATAGCCATATAAACATATGTACATAGGTCAATACCCTTATTGTTATGCATTAATATATTTACATATGTACACCTCTATGTTTATACCTCTATAAATAGTTTGCTTCCTAGTTCTTTCCTCTATTTCCTTTTTACCTTCCTCCTATCCCACTATCGTGTTCACCCCTTGTTTGCTTCTGTAGGTAAATTCAAAAGTATAATATGTCCACATGTGTGTCTGAAAATGAAGGCTGATCACCAAATCACTTTGAGTGATGAGAGTGAGAGTGGTTTTGTTCCATTTAGCTCCTCATTATAATTAGATGAGTTATTATGTATGACTTGAGTAGTAATGGCAGTAAGACACCTGAATGAGGTATGCCAAAAAGGTCAGACTCCTTCCTGTTCCTCTTTTCTTCCCTCAGAAATATTGCAATGGAATTTGGATCACAGTCCCCTAGGTAGGTAACTCTTCTGTGGAAGTGTTGCTGTGAACAATTTATGTTGCCCTGCCACTGTTGGGTCCAGGTGGTGCTTCTGAGAATGTTGAAGGCAGAGGAGCTCTCAGTCTGAAAAGGGGTGTGATGACTCCTGGGTCTAAGGAGAGCTTCTCAAAGGGATGGGATTCTTGAGTGTGTCCTTGCCCACTCCCTGGTGCTAGGCGGCTCACTTTCCCTTCCAGCTTTACGTGACTTCCAAGTGACAGACGCTGTCACATCCCCAAGGAGATTGCTCCTAGACCTAATAGCCCACTCTGCTTTCTAATGGACTTGCTGCGAGGACCTGCTTCCTCAAGTTCCCATTAGCCACTAAGTGCTTATACTTTTGTTCCCCCTTAATATTTATTATACAATTTTAGTGGGCACTGGTTTTGGACTTATTCAACAGTAATTGCCTGCTTAGTTCGCATCTCTCTGATATTGACACCAAGGCCTTATTTATCTCCCCTTTTGATTGCTTGGCATCATTGTTTCCAACTTAACTCTTCCGCAGCCCTGGGACCTCTTTCAGTCACTAATGATGCATCACACTATTCATGTAGCCACGACGTCTTTTGTCATTAAAAAACCAGCTTCTTACCAATGACTCAAAAGGTTCATGATACATGTTTCTTTTTCTTTCATATGTGAGCTGTTATCAGGGGTAGACAAAAGGGCGAACACTGTTTTAGAATGAGCGTTTGTCTCCTATGGGAATAAGGAATAAAAGGGAGAACCATGGCAAACACCCACACAACAGAGCCCGGAGACTCGGCATATGTTTGAAGAACGGATGCTCATCTAGAAGATACAAAGCAGTCCTGGAAAGGAGGTCCCACTTGTGCTTTCAAGGCTGTGGCCAGACTCTCCACAGCGTGCTAGTCTCTGCCTGTCTCGTCCTCCTGCTTCACCCCTCGTGCCCATCCACCGCCAACCAAACTCACTGCTACCAAGTCAATTCCAATTCCAAGCATATCGGACAGGGTAGAACTTCACCTGTGGGTTTGGAAGACTCACTGTTTATGGGAACAGAAAGCCTCTTCTTTCTCCCATGGAGGAGCTGTTGGCTTTAAACTGCTGATGTTGTGGTTAGTAGCCCAGTTTATAACCACTATACCACCAGGGCCCACAAAATTGGCCAGTAAGTCGGATCCATGTGTCGTCAAACCAGGGTACTAGCAATGACCTGGGGTCTTAAGAGTCTCTCTGTATATGAACCTCGTGCATGGTTTCAAATGTCCTTACTTTACCTGATGAGGTGAATTTTCTCCTTCTCCAAAAATATGCTTCACTGCAAGCACTGCCGAGGGTGTCATTATTTGGAAATGGAGTCTTTGAAGATGTTATCAGTTAGCTTAATGCAATGTCATTCAGGAATATGGTGTGATCGAATTCAATAGGAGCAATATCCGTATTTAAAAAAAAAAAAAGCAAAAGTCAGAGAGCATATTGTCATGTGAAGACAAAGGCAGACATTGGAATAAATGCATCTATAAGCCAAGAAGCACCCAGGATGATCAGGGCCACTAGCTAGGAAGAGGCAGTGAGTGTTCAGAGGGAACATGAACATGGTCATGCGGACTCCTGGAGTTTGCATTTCTAGCCAACAGAAATGGGAAAGCGTAAATGTGTGTTGTTTTAAACTATCAGTTTTTGGAATGTGCTACAACAGCCCGGGTGTTGATACAGACACCTCATCTCTAGCACGCTTCAGGCCATGGGAAGTTTTCTCTTCTTTTCTTTTTGTCCCCCATGGGAAATTGTTATTATTTTTTAATTCCATTTCTCTCTCTCTCTCTCTCTCTCTTTTTGCCTCTAGGCTATATAGTTTTTCTTTCTTTTAAAAATCATTTTATTGGGGGCTCGTACAACTCTTATCTCCATCCATCCATCCATCCATCCATCCATCCATCCATCCATTGTGTCAAGCACATTCGTGCATTGGTCGCCATCACCATTCTCAAAGCAGTTTCTTTCTCCTGGAGCCCTTGGTAGCAGCTCAAGTTTAAGGTGTCAGATCACTGTGAGATCCCAGGACACAGCGTGAGTGGGAAATGAGCTCGGTCTGCTATTTCTAGTTCGCCCTGAGTTGATTTTCTGTTTCTCTCCCCTGCCTCCCACCCCTGACCCCATTCTATCTGGTATATCTGTGCTGCCAACTGACTTGTAAATGCTGAATTATTTTCCCTTTTATGTCACTCATTTCTTAACTTAAAAGGTGCTGCTCTTTCAACATGGCACTATGACACAGAGAGAGGCTCGTGTCTATAGACTAGGAGTCACAAAAATGCCTCTAAGCTTTTGGTGCAGGTACAACCTGCCTCGGTCACAGTCTACCTTTGGGTGGTTTCCTGGGACTCCTCACATGGCTCTGAAGCAGCCCTGCCCAAGGAACTTCTTCCCCATCATTCCTGATGCTGTCAATGAAGAAAATAGAGCCTCCTTAGACAGGGCTAGATAGACATAGTGAATGAATTATTTTGTTTATGAGCAGTAAACAAGAAGTAAATAGCTAGTAGACATTATTCCCAGCCTGGTCTTTCTCAAGAGATTCATTAAGGATAAAATCAATCAAATGAGGTGTTTGCCTCTCCTTTTGTAGTGAGTGTAGTGATGTCTTCAACAATGAGGGGGCCGAGGCACTTCTCTAAGCTGAGTGATGCTGACAGCAAGGTGGTAAAGAGGTTAGTAAGGGGCATGCATCATCCAACCTCTAAACATGGGACGAGTTAAAGTGGCTCTGCCTAGCAGACAGGAAGGGTAGACAGATAGTCTTCTGCACCCATCTACTTCCTGTGGCTCACTCTTCAGTTTTGTAGACTGGCACTGGTCTTTTCCTCTTTTAAAAATGCTAACCTAAGCATCTTTAACTTATCCCTCCAGAGGCCCTTGAGTCCATTAAGAATCATGGGGACCTCGTGTGTCAGAGTAGAAATGTGCTCCGTAGCGTTTTCAATACCTGATTATTCAGAAGTAGATCTCAGGCCTGTCTTATAAGTCATCATTGGGCCGACTGGAGCTTGGTCACTGGTTGAGAGGAAGAACAATTGAGACTGGACATCACTGGAAGCTTGTCTGCATAACAGTGACATGGTCTGTAGACGCCTCAGTCAATGGGTCAAACATTAAGTTAGAGAGGCTTTTCCTGATTTGTGTAGCTGGCTGGGGCTGAAAAACCCAGAAGCAGGAAGACCACAGACTGGTGGAGGTGGAGAAGGATGAATCTGAAATCAGCAGCTCAGGCTGAAGGCTGCAGAGTCGAATGAATCCGAGGTCATTGTGGTGGGCTGTTGGCTCAAATCCAAAGGACTAGGAGTTGAGGAGACAAATACGGGATCCATGCTACTAAAAACAGGCATGCCTTCTCACTGGGTGTGCTTAAATAGGAGTAGACCACCTTCCCATTGAAACTTCCTTTCAATTACATCAGGGATTTGTCCTGATTAAGGGCTAGCAGGATACCCTCATCTCCCCGCAACGGATTCGTTGTTCACAGCCAATTGCATGATGCTAGATTATGTCCTGGGGCAGGCTTCAACTGTGAAAACACTGAGGGTTCTAGCCCAGGCAAGTTGACACAAAACCTACCTGTCACAGAGGAGAGTCCCAGGACATAGATGATACCACAGCTCCAAGGAAAAGAAAACCACACAGGAAGCTGAGACAGAGCAACCTTCTGAGGAAGGCAAGCACGCGTCTCAAGAAGGTGTGGTTTTGGTGGAGAACACTGCTAAAAGAGAAATACACGGAGGGCAGCGAAGTGACTAATGAATTTGGCCAACAGATGTCACCTCCCTGAGTGGCTGTGAGGCATTCAGAAGCTTGACTAGAGTTATGGAAAGAATGGCGAATGAGGAAAGGACTGAACACAGGCAATCGTTTTGAGATGTTTTGCTGGAACCGTTGAAGGGTAACGAGGTTTTCATTTTATTTTAGTGTTGATCATAAGGGGTACTACTAAAATAGTAGTGGGCACTCCAGGGTCTGCTTTTAGGATGAGAGGACTGGTGTGGAGCTAATGAAAGCCAGTGAGAGAGCAAAATGAGATGTGAAGAGGCCCGTCAAGAGCATCTGATGAAAGCAGAGACAGTTTGTCTATCAGAGGCAACTTTCACATACAGTGAGTTATTTATGCCCTGTGATTTTTTTAGTAGTCATACTAAATTAATTCCGAGGTGTGTTATAATGTTTTTGTTTGTTTTAAATGGATTCCCCTTTTCCATTGTATTTATACCTGTTCAGTGCTGGTCTAAAGCAAAGTTATTGGTTTTTAATATTATTTGTATATGCTGTCCCTGCGCTGAACCTTTATAAGTGTTCATATGCTTTAAATGAGTTGCTTTCATTATTCAGAAAATAATTATGTTGTTTTCAGATAATAAGCTTATCTCCCCCAATTTAAAATATCTAAAATAGTAGTGGGCACTCTCTCTTGTACTCATGATTATGGAATTGCCTTCTGTGTTTCAAAAGTAAAATCACATTCGTTGTTAGGAAATCATTAAGGCCCATGAAGTTTCATAGCATATCTTTTACTCTGGTTTTGCCTAGTTTCTTTCCTTCCTTTTTCTTTAAGCCATGGTTATTTGCTGTAACAAATGTAACTCCATTATCAAATTACCTGATTTTGACCCTTTCTATTGTAACCTAAAGAATGCTTATAGATAGAGCGTATGGAGTTGAAACTTTCTGCTACACTACTTGATCATGGAGTAATTGCTAATATGCTATTGGATTTTATTTCATTATTGTTGACATCAGCTTCATCCTTGCACATTTCTGTGCCTCTGCTCTCCCCACCATTCATCTCGACCCGCTCAGCGGTGAAGAGCTAGCGACTGGTGGCTTCCTTCCGTTTTCACAGGCTCTGCACTTACTCCGACGCCATTGCAGCTGCTGCCTCGTCTTTGCTCACTTCCAGACAGAACTTCCGACTTTCCTTTGACCTGTCACCTCTTGTCCCAACGTCTCTCTTCGTAGAGTTCACGTGTGGTTCCTGGCATGGACTTAGGTTCTTCGGACGCTGACTCTTTACCACTGGTGTCCAATATCTGTGTCACTCTCTCAGTTCCTCCCAGGAATCCAGTACAGCGATTTGACTGGACATTCCAGGAGACAGGACCCTCCATGTCCTACCCATCCTTTCTTTGACCTCTCTGCTCCCCTTGGAATAGTGGCTTGTATTAGATTTCTCTCCTGTAAAGGTTATTCACACTTTTCTATAAATATCTCCATTTTGCTGCCCCTTTGCTCAACTACTCCAGTCAGTTGAGATTTGAAGGCTTACCTCAGCTAGGCCTTGAATACAGCCCATACAAGGAGAAGTTGAACGGGATTGCCATTAGGGTTCCAATTCATGCACGAACTGGCTTATTCCGAACAAAACATATTAAAACGTGTCTCTGCATCAGTGATGGCTAGACCCTGGCCTTCGTCTCACTGCTACTGTCCCCACACACCGTGCCTCCATGTACAGCATGACACAGCCAAGTCCTGTGCCATCGTCCCCATGGTGGTTCTACTTGAGCCCACTGTCGCACCCCAAGGCTTCAATCCGTCTTGTTGAGAGTCTTCCTGCTTTGCTGGCTTCCCACTTTACCAAGCCTGGTGTCCCATTCTGATCTCTTCTGCTAATATGCCCAAACTATATGAGTCTCACTGTCCTCCCTTCTAAGGAACACTCTGACTACTTCTTTCAATATTCTGCACCGATACCATAATTCCACATTACTTCTTCTTTGATCTTCTTCTTCCACAGTCAACTGTCACACACACGCATATGAGGTCATTCTGGCATGGGTCAGGCTTGCCTTTGTCCTCAAAGTGGCACTGCTTGCTCTTCAAGAAGTTGTACAGCAGATTTCTTGATGCAATATCATTTGCTTTCTTAAGTGCTGCTTCCATAAATACCGATGGTGGATCCAAACGATAAAATCCTTGAAAACTTCAGTCTTTTCTGTTTGCCTATTGGTTCAGTTGTGAGGAATTTTGTGTGTTTTACAGCGACTTACAATCCACACTGAAGGTTGCAATCCTGCATCTTCCTCAGCAGGTGCCTCAAATCCTCCTCACTTTCAGCAAGCAAGGTTGTGTCATCTGCATATCACAGGTTGTTAATAAGTTTTCCTCCAATACTGATGCCCTATTTTTCTTCATTTGATCCAGCTTCTCTGATTATTTGCTCAGCATACAGGTTTGATGTGTCTGGTGAAAGGACACAACCATGACACACCTTTTCCTGATTTTAAACCACACAGTATTCACTTGTTTTGGTAGAATGACTACCTCTTGGTCCATGGATAGGTTCTGCATAAGCACAATTAAGGTTTCTGGAATTCCTCAAGGCTATTCATAGTTTATTGTGATTCACACAATCTAAAACTTTTCATAGTCAATAAAACAAAAGTAAGCATCATTCTGTTATTCTCTGCTTTAAACCAACATTCACCTGACACCAGCAATGACATTATGTTAGTCTGGGTAGACTATAGAAACAAATCCATAGACACACATATGTTTATAAGAAATAACTTTATGTGCAAGAGCAGTTGCATAGTAAGAAAACATCCCAGCCCAGTCCAGATCAAGCCCATATGTCTGATACCAATCTATAAAGTCCTCCTCAGATTCACAAAACGCGTGCAATGATGCCGAGTACAGGTCAGTGATGGGAAGTCTTGTGGATCCAGTGGTGTTGTAAGCATCTCGGTGCTGGCAGGGGTCTCCACTTGGCTCCTTCAGCTCCAAAACTCTGTCTGCCTCAGGGTAGCTTCATGTGGCTTCTCTTTGGAATTGTCTCGCAGGGAGTGAGCAGAGAGTATGTCTTCTGCTTCCAAGGAGGAAATACAGGAGTTGCCATAATCCTCAGGAGAAGGTCATGCCCACACAGAGGCCTCGTTGGCTATGACCAGACTAGACTCCACCCCATTCACTCTTAATCCTCTCAAGTCCCAAATTGACACCAGATTATGTAACTAACATAGATATCCTTCATTTGAAGTGCTTTTCTGGAGTGGGCTTGAATTTCTGGCAGCTCCTGGATGATATACTGCTGCAACTGTTGTTGAATGATCTTCAACCAAATTTTATTTGCACATTGCACTAACAATATGGTTCTATAATTTGAGCATTCTGTGACACCTATTTTGGAATGGGTGCAATTATGGATCGCTTCCAGTTTGTTGACCAGGTAGTAGTTGTCTTGTAAATTTCTAGGTATAAGCAAGTGAGTGCTTTCAAGGCTTTATTAATGTGCTGAAACATGTTGGTTGTTATTCTGCTTATTCTTGGACCCTTCAGTGTAGCTTGGACTTCTTCCTTTAGGACCATTGGTTCTTGATCATACGCTACCTCAGGAAGTAGTTGAATGCCAGCTAATCCTTTTTTGTCACCATGACTGCGTATTCTTCTCATGTTCTTTTCAGGCTTCCTGCACGGCTCACTATTTTGCTCATAGAATCCTTCAGTGTTTCAATTTGAGGCTTGACTTTTCCCCCCAGTTCTTTCAGCTGGAGGCATGCGGAGCCTGTTCTTCCTTCTTGTTTTTCGGATAGCAGGTCTTTGGCTATTTCTTTATGCTCTTTGACCTGGTTTTCTTGAGCTGCCCTTTGGGGTGTTCTGTTCTAATCTTTTACTTCATTATCTTCTGCTTGCTTTTGCAGAGTGTTTTATGAGATCCATTTAGATATTTTCTTTCTTTCTTGTCTTTTTAATGGTCCTTTGCTTTCTTCATGTATGAGAGTCTTGATCTTATCCCACAGCTCATCGACTGTCTTGTCATTAGTGTCAGTGGGTCAAATCTAATGTTTACATGTTCTTAAAATGTAGGTGGGATATTCTCAAAGTTGAAATTTGGCTCTTTTGAACTGGTTTTTTCTTCAACTACCACCTAAACTTACATATGACCAATTGATAATCTGCACTACTGTCAGTCCCTGCCACTGTCTTGGCTGCTGATATAAGCTCCTCCTTCATCTCTTCCCATAGATGTAGTCAATTTGATTAATGTGTATCCCATATAGCAAAATACAAGTGTCTAGTTGTTGTTTATGCTATTTTTAAAAGCTATGGAATGAAGAAGCCATTGGTCTTACAAAGTTTTATCATGCAATCTCCTTTGTTTCTACCAACCTTGTGAGTAGCTGTCCAGAGCAGGGTCTGAGAGACAGAAACAGTACCATCTGAAGTCTCTGGATCTTTATGGAGGATACACTGAGAAACAATAGTTTCACAACTTGATATCTTTGCTTAATAAAGGTGTATATGATTTTGTAGCAAAAAATTTTTGTTTTATCCTGATATGTAAGGTATTTCCCCCCCCTCAAACTAGACTGGAACTTACAAAATCAAGGCCATAGAATTCAGCAGGGACTTAAAGAGCAATACATGCCTGTGGCAGACCTGTGCTATGAAGTAATTCCTCTGGATCACCTGGATATTGCTTTTCTCATTGCTCCACCAACTGAAATTCAAGCCACTAATTTGCAATAATTGTCATAATCTAGGGAGGAAAGGTTATGAGAGAATGAAACCGATTTGGTTTCTGACACTGAATTTGTCCCTATATAGCTGTGTGACCATAGATCAGTAACACCCTGGCTGGTTCTTTGAGTGGCTTATGAGAGGCTCTTAATCTCAGTGAACAATGCCCCAGAAGGCATGCAAATCTTCGGGGCACACAGGGCTATTGGTGAGTTTTGAGCAAGGGTGTGGTGTGATGTTGAGTTAGTTAATTGTGCTAGCCTGGCCGATAATCACATGTGGTGCTGGTTGAAAGGCGGAGGGATAAATGGGTGGTAAAGCCTCGCCTTTCTAGTTCTCGGGTCTCTTGTTTT
>NW_022109491.1:52425030-52445268 GCF_000313985.2 Echinops telfairi
CCCCCAATAAAGACTTGCTGTTTGGGAAACCCACAAGGGAGTCACTATGAGTCAGCATTGACTTGCTGGCAGTGAAATTTTGTCTGGTATGCATTCTAGGAAGTGAATACTATTAGTATCTCTATTTTATCAGTTAAGAGGTAACAATTTAAAACCCCCAAGTCTTGACACCTAGGCAGATTAAATGATTTGCTCAAGATAATAGTGCTTTAAAGTGAAATCTAAAGCCAATTTACAATTGTGTGATTTTTTTTTTTTTACTGACTGCTACTGCCTCAGGTGATGGAATTTATTGGATGATAATGGTACAGAGTTTAAAAAAAAAGATAGAGCCTCAACTCTCAAAGGTTAAATGAGGAAAGGTGGCATTGAGGTGTCAGAAAAGCGCACCAATGGAAATACGGCGGGAGGGGGGTGGTCAGTTTGTCTATAGTTTATCTTCATCCCGAGGACCTGTTGCCAGGGTGGCCCCTCTGCCCCAGTAATAAGTCTGTCACTTGTCTTCTATGAGTTTGGGGAGATAGGTGGCTTAAAGGAAATCCATCGATTTGCCACGTGTAATGATTCGCTTGAGGATCAGAGGCGGCGCGTTTGGTGGAGGGAGGTTGTGGAAGCCACAGCCTGCTCCGTCTCTACCTGAGAGGGCAAGCTGATGCCACTCTCCACGCCCGTGAGAGAATGCAGCTGCCCTGTGTTTCCCCAATTCAGGGGGAAACTGCAAAAAACGCTCTTCACTTGTCTCTTGCTCAGAGTCCAACACCCTCACTGCCGTAAACCGCCCCACAGCACCTCTACAGGAAGAAGGGAGGGCCTGTGGAAGGACAGCCAGGTCAGTTGTCTTTGGCTCTGACTCAGTGGCCCACGCCGCAGGGCACAGCTTTGCCAGGCCGTTCTTCCAAGGAGCTTCTTAGTAGAGTCCAACAGCCCACCTTTGTGTTACTTCGTAATTTATTGCCTGATGTAAGGTTGGAAAAGCACGGCAGAAAGGCATATCCAAGTAAGGTAGTTTGGAATTAGACAGCATAAGACCACCTCAAGTGGCCCATATCCCCTAATCCTCCTGCTTTGTCCTATTTTCTCAGAAGCTCTCCAGGTGGCCCTGGGCCTTGGCTTTTACTCTGACCTGCCCTGGCCTGCACAAATTTGCCCCTTTCCCAATAAAGGCAAACTGAAATTCAATCTATAATCATCCTTCCTAATTCCACTTAATTAGTCACAAGCCAGCAGCAAAATTGGCTTTCTCATAATTATTTGATAAGCAGTAAGCACATCTCATAGATCATAATTAACATTACTTAATTAAAACCTAATATATATACACCCGCTCCTCAAAATATATCTAATTGGGTTCATAACAGCAGCAGATATGAATCCCTCTTTGGTTGCCCCTCCATAAGGATTGCACGTTCCTTCTTTCCCCTCCGGCAGTCAGGCCCTTAAGACAACTGAGGGTTGTTTTCAGAAAGCTACACATATTCTCGGGGTGGGGTGGGGTTGTTCTAGAAAGTCTGAATTGTTTCCTTTGTTGTCAATGATTTTCCCAAACTGGCTCGTGTCAGCCACACAGCTGGTTCATGCTTCATGCTGGAAAACCCCAGCCTCCAGCTTAGCTTCCTTCCCATTTGGGTTACAGGAGGGTGTGGAGAAGGCCCTGGGTGTCTCCACTCAAAAACTAAAAGGAAAAAGAGAAAAAAAATCCCATTAAACTTTCACCCCAAACTCTGGTAAACTTTCTGAAAATAAATGACCCTGAAAGCTCTTTAGAAGTGCTGAGTGTCTGCGATGTGTATTTGTCACTCACTTCCATGCCTGTCTAGGATGAGGAACAGAGGTGTCTGATGTTGCATGTCTGTGAGGGATCTAGCTGGGATGAGAAGCGAGTAGAGATGCAACATCTTGAAAGTGCAAAAAAGACTACTATGGGTGCGGCTTCTAGGCCCCTGTTCTTCAGAGACAAGTTCAGAGACTAGGGGACCAAAGACAGTTATTATTCTGTATCTTTTAAGATGGAGGGCAAATAAGATGGCCACGTTTCGTGTGATGAAGAGAAAAGGTGGCAGCGAGAAGTGTGAATAGGGATTCTTAAAACCGGAGATAACGCTGTCAAGTGTAAGCAGGCTCTAGGTAGCACAAGGTCAATACTATGCTTTTAAATGACATTTTCATTTGTAAAACATAGGCAATTTATGCATGGTTGTTGTTGCTGTCAAATTGTCTCAGAGTTATGGTGACCCATGTGCAACAGAATAAAACATTGTCCAGGCAATGAAAATGGAAATGTTTTCATAATTGTTTGTAAGCTTGAATCTATTGTATCCACTATCTAATTTTTAGGGAACTTCCAATCTATGGGATTCATTTTCTACTGTATTGAGCAATATTCTGTTAGGATCAGGTTTTCATTGATTAATTTTCAGAAATAGGTTGCCAGACTTTTCTTTTTAATCTATCTTAGACTGGAAGCTTTGCCATATCCTATCAACCATGGGTGACCCTACTGGCATTTGAAATACCAGGGGCATAGCTTCCAGCATCACAGCAACATGCAAGCCACTAAGGCAAAACAAACTAATAGGTGGTGATTATGCATGCTATTGATGCATATTTCCAGAGATCTTCTTTTTTTCAAACTAGATCTCCGTGTTCTCTTTCAGTCATGTCTTAGTTGCTTCTTAATGCCCAGGACAGTCACAGGAAATAGAAGAAAGGTGATAAATGACTTCTGAATTAATATTTTCGTTTAAAAACTTCCAAATTCCTCTCGGTAAGCAGGTGGTTTGTAGGTGTGTACTCACTTTCCTGAATATAAGAAAATGACTGTTAGAGTCAGTTGCAGTACAGAGACTGTAGGACGAGCAGAGCCAACTGCCATCCTGCTACTTCTCACAGCCACCCTACCTTCAGGCAAGTGCCGGAGTAATTGTGAGGACAGCTCGGGACCAGGCAGTGTTTCTATCTGTTGTGCGAAGGGTCGCTCTGGGTAGGAACTGACAGCAGAGCACCTAGCAACACTCACAGCATCCAGCCTTACTGTTCTTCAAAACATGCACACTGTGTGAGTCTGGGTACATTAGATAAACAAATCCACAGCAACTCATATGGTTAAGAGAGAGTTTTATATGAAGGGTAAGTGCACATTAAGAAAACATCCCAACCCAGTGCTGCCCAAGCCCACAAGTCCAACATCATCCCATATGTCCGACACCAATCCACAAAGTCCTCTTCCATCTCACAAAACACACACTCTGATGTCGACTGTAAGAGGAAAGCCAAGTCAGTGAACGTGTAAGCATCTAGGCGCTGGCAGGGGTCTCCACACGGGTGCTCCAGTACACAGGGCTGCATCGGGTAGGTCCATGTGGCTTCTCCTTGGGGATGTCTTGCAGGAAGTGAGCCTTGCTAGCTGAAGTAGGGAACTGGCTAAGGCAGTTGCACCCTGGTACGACCATCAGAAAGCAAGAGACCCGAGAAGTAGAAAGGCAAGGCTCACTGAGCCATTTATCTCTCTGCCCTTCAATTAACCCCACATATATTTATCAGCCAGGTTGGCACAACAAATATTGACGATCTCACATGTTATTACCAGGGCAAAATTTGTCTTATGTGCTATATTATCTGCTTCAACAAGAAAAAAAAAACAACCAACCAAAATGGTGATTATTATGTTCCCTGCTGATTCTTCATGGTCTCCATAGTATCTCACATGTAATAAGTTCACAATATACCTCTGCTGAATAACATACCTTGGACATGTCAGGGTAGACCAGTCCCATCATGTTTGGTAAAGTACTGGCGCAGTAAAGGAGGGGACGGCTCTCGAGGAGATGGACCGACACAGTAGCTGCCACATTGGGTTTAAACATAGGACACTGGTGAGGATGGTGCAAGACTGGGCAGGGTTTTGTGCTGTTGTGCATAAGATTGCCTCGCCTGACTTGATGGCACCTAACAACAACAACAACAACAATGGCAGAGCAGCTTCTTGCTGCTGAACTCAACTGGCTGTTTGCCGAAAGTGCGGAGGACTTGAAGCACTTGCTGACGAAGAACAAAGATTTCAGTCTACAGTATGGATTACAACACAATGTAAAGAAAACCCAAATCTTTATAAATGGACCAATAGGTATCATCATGATAAATAGAGAAAAGATTGAAGTTGAGTATTTCATCTTGTTTGGATCCACAACCAGTGCTCATGGGAGCAGCAGTCAAGAGAACGAACGATCCATTGCATTGGGTAAATCTGCTGTACAAGACCTTTTTGAAGTATTAAAAAGCAAGGATATTACCTTGAGGACAAAGGTGCACCTGACTCAAGTCATGGTATTTTCCATTACCTCATGTGCACGTATGATCATTGAATAAGGAAGACCAAAGAAGAATCGATACATTTGAAATGTGGTGTTGATGGTGAATATTGAAAGTATCATGAACTGCCAAAAGAAGCGAAAAGTCTGTCTTGGAAGACACACAGCCTTAGACGTCAAATCATCCTTAGAGGTAAGGATGGTGAGACTTTGTCACACAGACAAGATCAGTCCTTGGAGAAGGATGTCTTGCTCGGTAAAGTAGAGGGGCAGTGAAAGAGAGGAAGGCCCTGAGATTGACACAGTGGCTGCAGCAAGGGGCTCAAATATAAGAACAATTGTGTGGCTAGCACAGGACTGGGCGGTGTTTTGTTCTGGTGGACATAGGCTTGCTATGAGTCAGAACTGACTTAACGACATCTGACAACAACAACAACAACAACAACCACCCAAATGAACACATGAATGAATAAACATTCCATGTCCTCTTTCCTATATAGTGAAAATGCTAGTTCACTAGAAATTGTTGCTGCACAGAGCAAATATCTGAAACCCCCAATGTGAGACTGAGTTCATTTCACTGCTACCACACCTGTCCACAAATTCCATTTTGGATCAGAAAAAAACTAAACGTCTACCATTTGTCCCAGCATTTTTTCCTCTGTATCCCTATCAAGCTGTTTGATGAAAAGGCAAATAGTTAGCAATTTCAACTGGCTTTAGGCAAAAAAGAATGAAATGCTGAGCTATCCACCTATTTATAGTCCCACCAAGGGAATAGCTACAAGTGCCTTGCAGTATAATGCTGTGGGCTGATAGCTACCTTAATCGATTTGGATCCATATGTCGTTTGCCTCCTGGATCTTGGGTTCTGCTTTACTCTGACACGTTGGTTGTGTGGTGACAGCTGTGTTAGCAGAGAGACCTCAGTCTGGGTCACGGTTATGCTGGTGGCCCTTGGAAGCTTTGAAGCCTCTTTGTCTTTCATCCTCTTTCCCCTCCCTAGGAAACTGCCAAATGAACCCAGCGTGCTGCTCACCACCCATTGCCATTGTCACGGCTCTACTGCCATCTTGCCTTTCTCATTATTTCTCTCACCGGCAAGGGCCTTTTCATTTAGTCTCTTGGCTCAAAATATTTTAGTCGCTTAGGAGTAATCTCAGGGGAGACACTCAGTTTATCCTGTTCCTTTGACTGAAGCAGCCTTGACCATCTAATCCCCATTCGCAGTGGGCTTTCTGTAATACACTGGGCTTGAATAAATTATATTTCCAAAGGTTAAGATGAGATTTCAGCAGTCAACTCTCCTGCTGATGTCTGTGTTATTTTGTGACTCTAAGAAAAAAGATTAAGAGCTCGTGGGCTTATGAAGGGAAGAGATTCCTTCAGCAGTCCTAGCTCTGTGAAGATGCTATTAGTCCCTTTGTAAAAACTTGATCCCTCTTTTTCTCTCCATATTACTACCGTTGGACAGAAAGAGCTCTTTCTGGCTAGTGCTTGTTGTTTGGAAAGTCCAGGAGCACGGGTTGACGGTTGTGGATCTGTTTCTCTATTTAATGTAAATGGGAAGAGATGGATGAAAAAGAGGAGATGAAGGATGGTAGAAAGAGAAAACATAAGAAAAGGGGGGAAGATAAAAAAAAATCAATCGTTTGTTTTTTGTGGTTTGCAAAACCCAGTGAGCAGCTGATTGTCGCATTTACAGATTATTCCAATGGAAAGGGCTGTATTCTCTTGGTGTGGTACTAAATGAAAAAAAAAAAAAACTCGATAGAAACCAAACACTCCCAAATCATCCAGTTGTGCTGCAAATATAGTTTCTCAGGAACGAGATAGTGGTGTAGTCAAATGCCCCTATTGGTCTTTACAACAAATACCCAAGAACGGAAGTGAACTGGATGTAAGCGACAACTTTAGCACTCTGAGCATCAAAGACAAGGTCAAGAACTGGACTGAATGTCAAGTAAAAGATGAGCCTGTACATAAACAACAGACACGAAGGACTATTGATCACCAGCATCCTGACAGATGAGTCTGTGTAGTGTGGCTATGTTGAGATTCAAAAAAGCTGAGTTCCCAGGCAAAGTCCCCATAACTTGACACAGGCAAGAAGCAGTAATGCTACACACATGCCTAGAACCAGGCAGGCATGCTCCCCGGCCTGCCAAAGTTAAATGTCCTTGCCTCATCCACTCCACTCCCCTCATCTTCTCCAAGCTAGTGGCCTGCAGTCCTGTGGTGCTCCATTTCTGCCCTTAATTATCCCCTCTCCTTGTTTATGGGACCTTGGTCTACTGGAATCTAGTACCACCCCACCACAGAACCAGGAGTACACCCATACACACTCCACATGTCATGCTCCCTGAACCCACCCCTAGGTGACCAGTTGGACAGACACATCACCTCCCTGGAAATGTCTGCTGCATCCTTAATCAACCCATGAGTCTGACAGAGACCCCCATTTCCTGCTCTATCCACTCAGAGATAGGCAGTAAGAGCTCCAGTGAAGCCAGACTAGAGACCAGAGATGCATGTACATCCTACCAACTGATATATATATATATATATATAGAAATTTAAATTAATGATGCAGCACACACATAATAAATAACAATACTAATGGCTTAATGCAAGAGACAGCAATATAAAATCACTTAAGAAAGCAGGAAAACATGGCCCACTAGTGACCAGAAAACCTACTAGAGGGAAAAACTGCTCATGGAACTACCTTACAAGGAAATCAAAGACAAAAACCAAGGTTTTGGAGAATTATAAGGTTCTCTAAGAAATCAAGGGAAACAAAGACAAAACTAAGAAAAAGACTGACCAAGTTATAGAATGATTCAGGAAAACAATAGAACAAAATGAAAAAACAAATGGACGATTAGAAATTGTACAAAAATAGCAACTAGGTATCTAAAATATTAACAATAAACTTTCAGAAATAGAAGGACCTGGAGCATAAATGAATCAGTGGAAGACCAGAAAAACAAGTTAGCAAGCAAATTCCTTGACATCAATTTTGTGAGAAAAATAAAAAAAACAGAGGAAGAAAGAAAAAGAAGAAAGTGTATGAATTATGTTGAACACTGTACAATCACTATACATGATTGGGATTCCAGACATGAGGAGGCAAATGACAATAACAAAAACCAATAGAGAAAAGCTTACCTAGCAGAAAACTTCGATAACATCATTAAATATGAGTAGCCATTCATGCAAGAAGCTCAATAACCCCATATAGTGTGGACCTCAAATAACGTAGCTCTCTAAAATCAAAGATGAAGAATTATGAGAGCAAATTAGGAAAAATAAGAGGGCACTGACAAAGAGAAAGCCATTAGACTAAGCGCTGATTACTTGGCAGGAACCATGCAGTCAAGAAGGCAGTGAGATGATATATATAAAACTTAGGGGGTAGAATGGGTAGGAAAGAGGGAACCGATTACATGGCACTGTGTGTGACCTCCTCCCTAGGGGACAGACAACCGAAAAGTGGATGAAGGGAGACGTGGGACAGGGCAAGATATGACAAAATACCCATTTATGGACTATCAAGGGCTCATGCGGGAGGGGGGAGCGGGGAGGGAGGGGAAAAATGAGGACCTAATGTCGGGGGTTTAAGTGGAGAGAAAATGTTTTGAGAAACGATGTACAAATGCGCTTTACACAATTGATGTGTGTATGGATTGGGATAACAGCTGTATGAGCCCCTAATAAAAGTGTTTAAAAAGAGAAAATAAATAAATTAAATTAAAAAAAAGATAATCAGCCAAAAAAAAAAAAAAAACTTAGGGGGAAATGCCAGCTAAAAGTAAACAAAAATGAAGAGAATAAACCAAAAAGAAACAAAAAACCCCACATGAAATTAAGAAGAAATATTCAATGGAGTCCTCTGGACAGAGAATTAACAAAATGAGAAAACAATGTGTGATTAGGACATAGGACAGCAACAGTCAGCTATCTAGCCAGATAAAGAATTATCCAAAAAAAACTTTCTTAAGCTATGTTACTGAAAACAAGGAACCAGAGAAGACAATCTAAATTGTCAAAATAAAGAAGTGGCATAATCAATAAAAGTGACAATATCAAAATAAAGAAGTGGCATAAATTATGTAATTATAGAACTTCTTATGAACAGGAATTCAAAGTGATATCAACAAATAAAAGGCTGCTTAAATTTAGGAATATAAAGGTAAATTTCAGTGAAACCACAAAGAAATTGAACAAATTTACTCATCAAAATTAAAGAGAATAGTCAATGAAGCACAAAATCAACACCCATGAAAGGAAGCAAAAGTCCACAAGCAAAAAGAATTCAGCACAGAAAATTAAGAACAAAATAATAGTTATCCGCAAACCACACACAAGCACAACCAACACCCATCAGTAATCACACTAAATGTCAGTGACTTAAATGTGCCATCCAAGAGATAGAGAATAACAAAAATATGTTTTTTTAAAACACCCATATTCTCTACAAAAGACATACCTTACCTTCAAAGCTATTAATAAACTGAAACTCAAAAAAACGGGAAAAATGTCAAGATAACAATAATAATAAAAGTAAGAGCGGTAATTTTAATCTCTGATAAAATAATAGTCAAGGAAACATCCACGGAAAAGAAGAAAGGGTATTCATTTTACAATGCTTAAAGGGTAAATCCATTAAACATAACATGTATATCTATATATGGGTACCCCCCGAAAAAAACCCAGGAATTATGCTGGTTTTCAGCTCAGCTTTCATAATACACATTTTTCCCACTAGGCAAGCATTGAGACACTCACTCTGAGTTAGCACAGTGTCATCGCCTGGGAAGGTTCTCTCTGGTCACAGTGAATTTTTCCATAAAAGCAGTTTTGCTCAAACCTAGTTTTTTTGTGATGACCAATTTAAGAGAACAGCATGCAACTGTGAAATTTTGTTTCCTGTACAGGAACAAGGCCACAAAGACTGCTGTGATGTTGGACACAGCTTACAAGGACAGCTATGGGAAAAATTCAAGTGTACGAGTGGTTTTCTTGTTTCAAAAAAGGTGAAATGTCGATTGATGACGAACTTCCTGAATGGAGTTCTTTCTCCCAGGACAGACTGTTAATCAAGCTTTCTTTTAGAAGTTCTGAAAAGAATGCATGACAGTGTGAGCACGACCAAAAAGGCCTGGTTTGTACCAGATGGGGTAACTTGTTTTGCCACCACGACAATGCACCTGCTCATGCAGCCATCTCAGTGCATCAATTTTTGGCAAAGAAACAGCATGCCTCTCTTGCCCCACTCACCTTACTCACCTGACCTTGCTCCTTGAGACATTTTTGTTTGTTTGTTTCCATGAAGGAAGGAAGAGGGACATGAAAGGGCAGTGTGGTAGTTACATAATCTGATGTCAATTTGGGACTTGAGAGGATTAAGAGTGAAGGGGTGGAGTCTAGTCTGTCAATCATTTCATAGCCAATGGCCTCTGCATGGGCATGGCTTTCTCCAGAGAATTCTGGGAAATCTGAATTTTTCCTCCTTGGAGGCAGGAGACATACTCTCTCTCTGTTGACTCCCTGGGAGACATTGCAGCTGACAAGACACATGGAACCACTCTGGTGCCCTGAGCTGGAGAAGCAACATGAACCTACCCTGATGCAACCAGATGCCAGGGAACTGTGTAGAGACCCCTGCCAACGCTGAGATGCTTACAACACCACTGGGTCCAAAGACTTTTTACCCACTGGCCTGTGATTGACCTGCATTCAGCATCATTGCATGTGTTTCTTGAGTCTTTATAGGGCTTTATAGATTGGTATCAGACGTATGGGCTAATATCAGATTTAAGAGCTTGGATTTATGGGGTTGGGGTGCTTTTTTAATGTACAATTACCCTTTATATAAAACTCTCTCATACACATATGAGTTTCTATGGATTTGTTTCTCTAGTCTACCTGGATTAACACAGTCAGTGATTTGACAATGTAGAAGAGGTGAAAAAAAAATGAGGGAAGTGCTGTCAGCCATCCAAACAGATGAGTTTGAAAAATGTTTCCAAGAATGGAATCGCGGATTTGACAAATGTGTTAAGTGTCATGGAGAGTACTTTGAAAGTGACAAGGTTGTTTTGTAAAATAATTTCAATACATAGCTTTGGATAAAAAGTTCTTTTTTGGCGGGGGTACCCCCTCCTGTACCCAATGACAGGGCTCCAAAATACATAAAAGCCAGTCGCACAGCATTGAAAAGAGCAACAGTTTATCATATCTCCAATGAAAGGCAACTAGGAAGAAAGTCAACAAAGGTACTGAAGCTCTGAATGCTACAACCAACCAACTGGAGCTCATAAACATACAGGAAGACTTCAAAAATTCCATGAAAAAATAGAACTAAAAGATAGTGGAATTTTGCCACAAATGGCTTAAATTTTTATTGTATTTTAAAAACGTCTTATTGTGACTTAGGTGAACGTTTACAGAGAAGGTCAGTGTTCCATTCAAAGCTTCATATGCTTTTTCTTTCATGTCATTAATTGCAATTCCCACACCACATTACTTTCCCTAATTCACAAGTGCTGCTGGTTTCCATGCCTCCTTTGTCCCTTACAAATTTCGTTTGGGGTAAATGCTGCCCTTTTTTATCTCAAATGGTTAATAGTCCTAAGTGTATACTTCCTTAGTGTTACTGTTTCCTTTATATGCCCAGCAACTGAAAACGGAGCCCTCGGGAGTGAGTTTAGTTCCAGGCCTGAAGGGTGAGGATAATTTTAGGAATTTCACCAGTTTCTATCCCACCAATGAGCTTTTATTATTATTCTTCTATTATATACTATTATTATGAGCTTTTATTATTATTATGTTTTATAATTTGGAGTTTAGTTCCACATTTTTCTCCCACTCTATCCAGGATCTTCTAATTGTTCAGGGCAATTGATAGTGGTACCCAGGCACCATCTCCTTTTCAGGTCTCAGGGTTATAAACACTGATATTCACATCCATAAGTCCATTGGACTAAATATTTTTACATACAGTTTAAATTTGATTCACTCTTCTGTCCCCAGATATGGAAATTCCAATAGTTGCACCTTAGATTGAGCTCATGAACATTTAAGTTCTCATTTGCTATTCGCTATATTAGGATGTAGAACATAGTCTTTGTTCAATTGTTATACCAGTTGACCTTGATGATACCTGAAATTATAGTCCTGAGCTCTAGGCCCAACACCAATTCCCTCAAAATGTTTGATGATGTTTAAGACATTTCCATATTTTTGCACCTATGTGCTCCATCACATTAGTGAATATAGTTGCAACAAAGATAAAATACCCATGCACAAAAATTCTCTATCAATCCTACCTATATTCATGGATATACTCGCCTTTCCTTCATATACCTTTCAGCCTGTACATTCAACCATGCATCTGCTCATAGATCACTCTTATTGTGAAACTGTTCTGTAATGATTTTTTGTGGTAATGATGTCTTTTATAAGAGTTAAATAACAGACAAATCTCAACGCATTGGAGATTAAAGATGTACCAAATGTCCAACTTTTACAAGATGTCATTCCACTCCATTTTTACCTGACTCCTCTATTGAGGACACATATTCCCATGTGTGTCTGGGTTTTGCAATTCACTGCAAAGTCTCCTAGAAGTTCAGGAAACTTTAAGAACATGTCATATGGTTGTGGGTCCTGTTAAGTCCCAAATCTCTCCAGGTCAGGTAAGAGCAAGTCAAATGCATGGTACTAAGCCAGAAGTCCAAAATGTCCAAAAGTCAAAGCAGTTATTGCTTCTAACAAAGTTCAGTCAAGAAACAGCGGTCATGAAAGGGCAAGTTTTGATGGAGATGTGGTTTTTTTTAATTTTTTTTATTTTCAGCAACCAAATTCCAAGGGGGAAAAAAAAACAAAGGATGATGAGGTCTATCTAAGATGTAGCACCCTAATCCTGTAACAGAGAACTCCCTCTAAACTGGGGGTAGGGTCTGTAGCTACAGTCACAGAGGCTCGAATCTATAATATATCACACAGTGGTTTATGGAAAATGCGACTATGGCTAGAAGGGCCACATTAAGTAATTGACTACATTTCAGTTTTGAAGCCCCTTCAAATTCAGAAAGGGGCCCTGGTCATACCATGCATGAAGTGTTGGATGGCTAACACAAGGTCAACAGTTAAACCCACCATCTACTTCATGGGAGAAAAATGAGTGTCTGCTCCCACAAAGATTTAGAGCCTCAGAGACCTTACAATAAATCACTATGAGTTTGAATCTACTAGACAGCAGTGAGTTTTGCTTCATTTTGGTTCATATATAGAACACCATCTCGGCTGCTTTTGAAAACATGAAACAAGAGGGAAGATGGGTGATATTAATATAGAACCAGTTGAAATAAAAAGGACCTTAGCAGAATACTATAAAAATTATATTGCAATATATTTGAAAATCTCTAGGAGATATGCAAAATTTCAGAAGTACACTACCTGACTAAACTAATACAATCTGAGGGAGAAAACGGAACAGGCCCATGAAAAAAAGAAGAGATAATGAAAAGCTGCACAACAAACGCCTTAGCCTAAGCAGTTCACTGGAGCGTTCTACCACATAGTCATAGAAGAGTTCACGACATGATTACTTAAGCTAGTTCAAAGCATAGGAGAGGAAGGAGTGTCTCCAGATTCATTCTGTGAAGATAACTTAAAGAGCCACCAAGAGATGGATAAATAAAATTTGTGTATACATTCAATAGAGTATTATTCAGCCACAAGGAGAAATAAAGTTCTGATACACGCTACAATATGGATGAAACTTGAAAACATTCTGCTAAGTGAATATGCTGAGTGAAATAAGTTAGATGCAACTTAACAGATATTGAATGATCCCATTTATATGGGATCGAGAAGCCATATTGTACTAGTGCCTAGCAGGGGTCGAAAGAGGGGGAAAGGGAGAATCTTTGCTTAGGGTATCTTGAATTTTTGCTAATAGTAGTTGTGGTAGTTATATAATCCATTGTTAACTTGAGATTTAAGAGTGAAGGAGTGGAGTTTAGCCTGCCAATCAGGTTGCCGCTTGATGACCTCATTTGGAAGTGTTAAGGAAACAAATAGCTCATTGGAGTCAGGACACACGCTCACTCCCTGAGGCATTCCTGTTGACAAGACACATGGAGCTATGTTAGTGCTCTGGAGCCAGAGAAGCCACATGGAGAGCCCTGCGAGTGCTGAGATGCTTACAATGCCACTGGATCCAAAAGACCTTCCACCCACTGTCCTGTGATCTTCCTGCATTCGTCATTATTTGTGCTTCTTGAGTCTGAAGAGGACTTTATAGATTGGTATTGGACATATGGGCTAATATCGGACTTATGGACTTGATCTGGACTGGGCTAGGATGTTTTCTCAATATTCAGTTGCTCTTGTATATAAAGCTCTTTCTTATACACATATGAGTGTCTCTATGAATTTGTTTCCCTAGTTTACCCGGATTAACACAGAGGTAGAATAATTTGGGTGCCCTGCCCTAAGGATTGTCTGAAGTTTTGTTGGTAGCCGTAGTTGGCTTCAGTGCTACTTGGAAGTATAAAGTCCTGGGCAGCCAGGTTCCCTTTCACGTGCTTGCATGTCCTTCCACTTGTCCTCGTCCTTTCTGTGTCATTGTCTCTAAGCAGAGTAGATTTGTTTACACTCAAAGTTATACTCTAAACGCAGTCCCCTACCTGCCTCCCCTGACTCTTTGGTTATCCATCCATCCCTGCAGGAAATGCGTAGGTTCAGGCACATCTCAGAGGGAACAACCACAGTGAGTGGCTGGTGGGTATTCAAAGCCTACTGGCTTCTTCTCTCTGGTGTTCTGAAAGGGATTCATGGCTGTGTGGGTCTTATATTGCTTATGGAGTAGAATTAGACTAAGAAACATATTCACCTCTGGGGTCCTCTAAAGTGATATATGAAAGTAAGATTAGGAGAAAAAACAAACTAGCCTAAAAATAACTTCCTTTTATCTCCCTCACCCACTTCTTATGTCATCAAGTCTGACTAATTCAATTGCCCAAATATTTCGGGAACTTTCCCACTTAGCCTTTTCTAAATTTCTAGTTTAGTTTTCATTATTTCTTGCCTCAGATCCAGCTCACATAGTCTAAAACAATATACCATCACCATTTAGGAGTGAATTGTCTACAATGCAAAGCCGGTCATGTTTTTCTCCACTTGACATTTATGAAGGGTTTAAATTGTTTAAAACCAAACACAACTCCAAGATCAGCAAACCTATTTAGCATTACCATTTTAAAATAAGAATGAGTAAACATTTCCACACAGATGCTCATGCTGCTTATGAAATATAGCATATTTTTATCGCATAAACACGGTTTTCTATGGAGGACATCTTCTAATCCTCAGACCATCATATCTGGTCTATTGAGAATTTGAAACTGAGTTAGATCTTTGTGCTGTTATTCTCTACTAGCAACCCTCCTGTCTTTCTTTCCTGTCCTATGGTGGAAGGGTATTTCTGTCAAATGAAGTTACATGGTCTTGATCTTCTAGCCATCGTCTTTGTAATGCCCACTCAATGGTTGGGTGATAGTGTGTGGAATGCTAATAGAAGAAATTGCTTAGTTTTGTCATTGGTTAAAAAGTGAGTCATTTCAGGAACAGCGAATCTTACACCACCGAGAAGGAAGAGCTAGGATCATAGAATGAGACTAAGATTTCCCTCTGGAGAAATGGCAGCAGCAACAGAGGCACCAGAAGCATTAGTAGGCTTCCCCACCCATGGATTGAGTTAAATTGAGTGCCTTTGGGCAGGAGAATAAATCTCCAAAGGAAACTTCAATCTGCAAAGCAGTCTCTTGCCCAAAGGCAGATAAAACGTAGTCCCAGGTAGAGAGGATGTTTTACAATTTTGGATTAGCGATTGACTTTTCGGGTATGTGCATGTGTTTGGGAGTTTGAGGCTTGGGTAGGTATAAGGCTAAAACAAGGCTGCAGAAAGGATACTTATGGGTAGGGCTCCTGGATCTGTTTATTAGGGTCCCGTAGGTCTCTCCACACCTAGAGAACTGAAGGGCATTGGCGACTGCTGAACTATCTGCTTACCGATAAATTCAGCCAATCTTGGACTCTCACTTTCCAAAGCTGAGGATGTATCTTCACAGATAATAAAACCAGAAGAAAACTTCCTAGGAAGACAAAATATTATCGTCACAAGCTATTTTGAGACATACGGACTCTTTGAGACCTCTGCTGCCATTGGAGCCAAGGTGGGGTAGCCCTGAATAGCATCTTTCTCAACAGCATGGCGCTAGGCCTAAGGCGTGTTTTCTCTGACTTCAATCCCATGGTAGGGCAGAAATGACAACTTTGACTCTTAGTTTATAGTCTCTTCTTGACCTCTGCTCAAGTGGCACTGATTTTTTGAAATGCTACTTCTTAAGTAATAGTGAGCTCTTCTGTGTCTGACCTAGGCATGTAACTCATGTTGCTGCCTTCCGAAAATAGGAACGATTGCTTTCTACTTCTGTGTAATCATGAGAAGAAAAGGAACAGAAGTGTGTTTCCATTGAAAAGGCTACATGTGCCATCCGAAATTTCACCAAGCAAGTTCTTGGCCTGACTTTTGGCACTTGCATAGGAGCTGGATTTCAAGATTCGTTGTAAGTGCGTGCAGGAAAGGAAAGGGAATACAAGACCCTCATCTGGGAAAGAAAGTGTTAAAAGTGTTACCTTGACTTTTCATCAGTAACAAAAACAAAGCAGGCAAACTTCACGTGATGTTTGCACTTTCATTTTCCAGGCTAGGTGCCCAGGGCCATGTGCTTGGTCTTACACGGGAGCCTTCGCTTCCTTCCTTTTGCGCTCAACATCTTCAATTCCACATCCATGTGCGTATTCCTAAAATACCTTATTTGATCTTAGCTCATCTTCAGGGGCAACCATGAAACCTTCCCAGTTCATTACTAGAACTCTCTCTCTGCCTCACCTCAAATAGCGTACACAGTATGTTGTAGGTATTATTTTGCTCGTGTCATACTATTCTTTTTTTGTGTGACAAAATTAAAAAGACAAAATGAACAGAATAGAGTGAAATATTTGTGAAGTGTCTCTTCCAACCCTGTTCCCTAGCCCACTTTTCCTATTTAATCAATGATACTGATTTTTTTCTTTTACTATCTGAAATGTAGTGAATTACTTAATATGGGCCTTCTAGCCATAGCCTTTGTTACTCCTGCCAAATGACCTTTTCCCTGATGGATCTGAATAAGGAGGTAGACGGAGATAGTAATTAGATTGCATGATTCAACTTTGTGTGATTGTTAACAGGATTAATTATGATTTTAGCATCCTGCTGTATAAAATTAGCCGACTCAGAAGGGAGGTGGTGGGAATATCACTACCAACAAAAGAGGAGAGTTAAGAGCGGAACTTGACCTTTGGACCTGAAGATTTCTGTGCATTGACCCTCCTTGATCCAGGAGACAGCGGTGACACCAAAGGCATAGCAGGGGACAAGGGGCAGAACTGGAGCAGAAACACGAGGCAGAGTAGTGATCTTCCCAGCTTCCAGAACAAGAAAGCTGTTTGGGGGCAGGAAGCTGGCTTGTGGAGTGCCTCAGGAACTCAATTGTTGACCCACGGAACTGGAACTGAGTGCTTTCAGTCTGAAACTTATGGGGGAGTGGCATGCCCTAGGGACATTTATCGGCAGCCTTAAAAGAGCTTTGTAACATTGCCTGAGCAGGGTATGGCCGGGCCAAGAGGCTAGGGGCCAAAGAGGCCTTCCTGAGGGCATGGCAGAGAAGAAACTACCTTGACTGAACTGTAGCTGAACTTTTTTCTTTCTTTCCCCACCACATTAATGGTGATCTTTTAACTTCCCTAGTAAACTCCATGTTCATGAGCATTGTCTGTAAGTTCTATGTAGCCACTGCAAAGTATTATAGACTCCCATCAGAAAAGTAGAGAGTGTTATGGAAGACACAACAATGTCCTTTCAAAGGTCTGAACACACACACGCAAGTTCTCTATCTGTCTTTGCTAGCTGCAAGGCCAACTATTCAAACCCACCAGCTGCTCTGTTGGAGAAAGATGAGACTTTGCTCCTGAAGAGACTGAAAATCTCAGAACCCCATGGAGGAAGTTCTCTCTTATGTAGTTGCAAAAAAGGGTCCCTGCCTGCTGAGTGCAGAAATTCAATCTCTGGATACTAGTCTTGGAGAAATAGAAAGTGGCTTTATTGCAAAACCCAGAGCAAGGCACCAGGAGGATGTTGCCTGTTTTCTCACATCTGACTCTGATATTTGGGAATCTCGGCTTTATAGGGAACTAGATAGTTAAATTTTATATATAGATATATACACACACACACTTTATAGGGAACTAGATAGTTAAATTATATATGTATATATATACACACACACACATTCATGAAAAGCAATGGGGTTAAACCAGGGATTGGTTGAGTTCATGTACACTTAAATTTAAAGGACCATGCAATTTTTGATAAACTATGTGGGTGTACAGATAGTGTTCAGTATTTTGCATGCCAGGAGACCAAAAAATTATTCTGGAGGTGTTAATAATTGGTCATATTGACTGAAATGCTTTAAGCATGTCTGAAAGACCATATCAATAGTCTGGTTTGAGTTATTTATCTTCTGAATTCAGTATCTTTAAGACAACCAAAGAGGAATTTAACCACCCAAATGCATTAACACCATAATAGTGTAACATTTGTCCCAGATGTGGTGGTTTCAGTGTGTCCCGCCGGGTCTCTGAGTCAGAATGGACTCTAGGGTAGTGAGTTATATTTTTATTTTTATTTCTTTTGTAGCATACAATGCACTATGCGTTGCATCCTACCCTCTTACCCAACACTATTTCCAGGAGATTATTTCATTTCATATCAATATTTGATTTCAATAAAAGTTATTTGAAAAGACTTCCCTAGTCTCTGAAACTTCCAATGATTTCTTCCACTGTTGAGCTATATATTGTTTGTTTGTGTGTGTTCTGAGCTACTTGTTTATTTATTGCTATTTGTCCTTGATCTTGTTGGATAGCAGCTTCCCAGACAGAAAACGATGTCTTCAAGCACAGGGAACTTGTCTTATCTTGCTTGCTAACTTCAATAACACCTATCCAAGGACCGTATACACAGTAGGAGTGCATTTAGTTCTTGATTTCATTGACAGCTCAGAGAACCAAATCTGTCAGCTCTCTCCTCTCAGACAGTCTGTGCAGTTGAACTGGGAAGACGCTTCCAGCAGAGGAAGCATCTCTGAGACTACAAATGTGTGTTCCTCCTGAACAAGGCAGAACGGCCATGATTTCTAAGCCTGCATGTTTCCTTGTCAGTTGCTCTTTTCAGTTGTTCCTCCGAAAGTCATCCAATGGGTGAGGTTTGCCAAACACAAACTGCAGAGGGAAAGCTCAATTCTCTTCTTTTGAAGTATGAGAGGCCAACTCTACTTCAGAAAGACTCCAGATTCATGCCACTCCATTAGCACCTCCCCTCAAATCTTCCTGTTGGTCATGGCTCCAGAGACCAGGGAGAGAAGGAAGGTACACACTTTGCCAATGTTCTCGCCTTCTCTCAGCTTATGCAAGGCTTGCCAGGCTGTCTGGAATCATCTATAGTGTACCCGCAACAACATGTGGGTGGGGAACTGTGCTGATTTTCCACCTTCCAGTCTCTCCTCCCTTGGGACTTTTCTACCATGAGATTGTCCCAGATTAAGTAAATTATTTCACATTAGTCTAATTAATTCTAATAGACTCATTAGTTCAGTTTCAGAGCTCATTCTCAGGGGAATGATGGTCAAAGGCTTAGAAGAATGTTTTTCTTTTGTGAGAAAATCATGTTATTTTTTTTCCAAATTGGGAATTAAAAGGTAGGTGGCTTTGGGGACTTAGAAAACAAACAACTAAGCTGACCAAGAAAACAAACAAACAAACCCTTTCAGTACCTTGGATTTCTTTTTTCCCCTTGAGCCTCAATCCAGATCTGAATAGTCAACATACTGTGGTGGAGGCTGCCTTTTAAACACATAGACTCTGTTGCTGTGGTTGTTATCTTGGGTTTCAGGACTAGTAGGGTAAATCAGTGCTTGATTTCCGAGAGGTTAGGGTAGTCCAGTCTAGAAAGACTATGAGTTTGTCACCAGAAGGATGTGTGCTAATTGTTAGCTAACTCTGCAGAAACAGTAACCGGAGTAATGGTTCCCTAAGAGTAGAGGAATAGAGAGGTCAGGGGAGGGAGGGGCAATGAGGGAGCTGCTAGTATTGATAATAGTATAACTCCACTCGATGGTATTGGACACCAGAATTGTAGGTGAAGGGACACATTGGATTGTGTAAGATATGTCAAGAAAGCTATAATAATAATAATTTTTTAAAAAGAGACTTGAAATCAACCCCCACCCCCGAAAAAAAAAAAGAAGAAGAGGGAGAGATGATGGCTGACTGAGGTGGTTCATGAACGTTTCACAAATCATTGGATTTGAGAGATGCCCTAAGAATGAGTCGAATTAGCACAACACTTGAAAAAGAAAGGAAGACAGATCAGAGGGAGGAATGGCCTGTGAGAGAGAGGGTCTGTAAGCCGGTAAAAGTGAGAGGGAGGGATTGTTGGGGTACCTTGTGCCGGGGACTGAGTCATTTAAAGACTTCAAACGACACTTGGATTTAGATGGTAGAAACTGAAGGTTACGTGTAGAACTCAGGACTCTCCGCAAAAGTAATGAGAAACTTCCAAAGGATTTGCTGTTAGAGGTAAGATAATTAAAGTAATTGCTTAGAAGCTAGGAACAGGTGACAACCTATAGAATCAATCAATGGAAATAGGTAAAGCTAACATAGGGTGAAACTGAAGAAAAAAAGAAATGAGAGAAGAGCTATTTGGTTTTAGTGCTTTTTTTTTTTTTTGTCACTAAGATGAATTTAT
>NW_022109491.1:52447486-52460198 GCF_000313985.2 Echinops telfairi
CACTGAGATGCTTACACATTCACTGATTCGGCTTTCCTCCTGCAGTCGGTGTCATAGTGTGTGTTTTGTGAGAAGGAGAGGACTTTGTGGATTGCAAAATATGGAGCCTGAGGGGAAAAACAGGGTGAAAACACAGAGTAAAGTGTTCTCAGGAATGCTTATCAAAAAGATGCTTTGCCCAAATTTTTCATTTTTAGGCTCACTGTGTCCAGAAGGGCACTGGAGCCAAACTGAATTTATATTCTGAATTTGAATTATAATCCCATTTGCTCTGGATATTTTCCCCAGGGCATCGCTGACACATTTAATCTGGTTCTGGGAGCTCACCAATGAGTTATCCAGCTCTAAGTGGATCTGGGGCAGTCTAGGCCATGTTGCTATGGTTAAATCCTAGAAGGCCAGGGAGGCTCTGCCCATGTCATGGCAACACAGGGAGTCAGGTCCTCTGTGTTTCAGCCCTAAGTGTAGGTTCCTTGGAAGATCTGCATACGTACACAGGGTGGAGGAATTACCCTTACTGCCGTCTGTCCTTCTGTCCTTCTGCCATCTCTCTGAATTCCTGTGGTCCCTCAGGTTTTTGATTCTTTTATAGAAAGGGAAAAATCAATAACCTCTCTGTCTTTTGAAGTAGTCTGGAAATCCAGGCAGATTGAACCTGAGAGAGGTATTTAACAAATGGACCGTGGGGAAGGGTTAATGTGAAGTCTTAACAATTGCTATCAATGAAAATACAAGTGGGAGCGGCCCTCGGTCTTATAATTTGTTTAAATCCCCCCACCCCCATTTTAAGTTACACTACTAGAATGCACAGCCAAGGTTTTTTCACTTTGTTGTTTTTATTATTAGTGTCTGTTGAGTTAACCCCTGACTCATGTCAACCCATCGCACATTGGCATGGGAGGGTTGTGGTCCACAGTGTTGACCACAGCTAAATGGCACAAATAGAATGCTAGGCTTTACTTCCTTCTCACCCAAAAAGGCCCCTTGTTGATATCACTAGGCACTTTATGTAATGTGTGGTTTCTCATTCCACCGTAGAAATGAGGAAGATGGCGTGCAACCAGGTCAACTGGCAAAGATGACAAGGGTGATGTTTGCTGCCAGTGGGGGAATCCAGTGCTTTTATTACACCGAGTCTATTGTTAGATCAATGAACCCCCTACTTTTTCCTGCCTTCTCACAGCCAAATACTGATTGATGTGGACCATCTAACTTGTCCCTGCTTTTATTTGCTTTGGAGAGCAAGGTGAAGAAATGAACATTGAGCCAACGATGGAGGGCAGAGGATAGTGCAGTGGAAAGAGACCTGGAAGTTAGATGCTTTGCTTAAGTACGGACACTATCATTTAGGATATGACGCCAGTAAGGGTACTTATCTCTTTCAAACCACTGTCGGGGCTGTCACAGGAGTAGATGGGATTGAGGAATGGGAAAATGGAGGCTAGTCTCCATAATCCATAGTTCCCTCTGTAATGAAGTTTATTTCTTCATTTGATATATTTTTGGGATTCTCTTCAGCCCTTTAAAAGCATTTTGTTGTTGTTGTAAATTGCATGTTTTAAAAAATCATTTTATTGGGGGCTCATATAACTCTTATCACAATCCATCCATCCATCCATTGTGTCAAGTACATTTGTACATTTGTTGCCATCATCATTCTCAAAACATTTTCTTTCTACTTGAGCCCTTGGTATCAGCTAATCATTTTCCCCCTCCCTCCCCCGACCCTCTCTCCCTCACAACCTCTTGATAAGTTGTAAATTATTATTAGTTTTTCCATGTCTTACACTGTCCGATATCTCCCTTCACCCACTTTTCTGTTGTCTTCCCCCCAAGGAGGGGGTTATATGTAGTTCATTGTGATCAGTACCCCCTTTCTCTGCCACCTTCCCCTTCCCCTCCTGTATCGCTGCTCTTATTGTTGGTCCTGAGGGGGTTATCTGTTCTGTATTCCCTGTGTTTACAACTTGTATCTGTACCTGTGTACATGTTGTGGTCTAGCAGGATTTGTAAGGTACAATTGGGGTCATGATAGTGGGCAGGGAGGGAGCATTAAAGAACTAGAGGAAAGTTGTCTGTTTCATCGGTGCTATACTGCACCCTATCTGGCTCCTCTCCTCCCTGCAACCCTTCTGTAAGGGATGTCTAGTTGCCTAGATGGGCTTTGGGTCCCCACTCTAAACTCCCCCTCATTCACAATGATATGATTTTTTGTTCTGGGTCTTTGATGCCTGATCCTATCGACACCTCATAATCACACAGGCTGGTGTGCTTCTTCCAGGTGGGCTTTGTTGCTTCTCCGCTAGATGACTGCTTGTTTATCTTCAAGCCTTTAAGACCTCAAATGCTATGTCTTTTGATAACCGGGCACCATCAGCTTTCTTCACAACATTTGCTTATGCACTGCTTTGTCTTCAGCGAGCATGTCAGGAAGGTGAGCATCACAGAAGGCTGGGTTATTAGAACAAAGTGTTTTTGCATTGAAGGAGTACTTGAGTAGAGGACCAATGCCCATCTGCTACCTTAATACTAAACCTATAAATATATCCACATAGATCTATTTCCCCATCATCATAAATAAATATCTTTACATATGTACATGCCTGTATTTAGACCTCTATAAATGTCCTCTGCCTTCTACTTCTTTCCTCTATTTCCTTTTACTTTTCTCTTGTCCCACTGTCATTATTAACCTAGTACATTAGAATCCTGGACCTCAATGCTAATCCGTTCTAGAAGGAGCATTGAGATGCAATGCTGTTGAGTTCTGAATCAATTTTTTCCATAAGAAATAACTGAAAATGGATTAATCCAAATTCTCAACCACCAAATTTTACCCTACCTAGCCTTTTTATACAAAACACTACACAAAATTTCAAAGTAAATAAGTTCAGAGTTAAATAATATAATTTAAATAAGAAATACAACATTAAAACAAGTTTTTAACAACTGCAGTATGGCCCATACTTTGAGATTGATGAGATCTGGACCTGTGGACATATATGTGGACAGCAGGGATGGAGAGAGAGTCATTGTTTGGAAGAGGAATCCCCTTCCATAAAATCATCTGGGAGCTGCTTTTCAGGAGTTTTCCCCCGTCTTTGCCTTTTCTCACTAGGACCTGACTGGCTTTCTCTAAAAAAAAAAAATGTCTAATGTGGTTCACTGTTGGTGTCTCCTTAACTGTTTTCTAAAAGGTTTTACTAAATTATCATCAACAATATTGATAACATGGTTAACTAGTTCCTTAGCATGATGATTCTTTTCAAAAAAATCTTTCTTAGGACCCGTGTTTTTTATCTAAAAACAGTACCAAAAACTAAGAAAATTGTAGCAAAACACTTGGAACACAGTAGCAAAAGTTTTACACAACGAGTACTAACAATGCCAACTAACGCCGAGTGAGCGAAACACGAACTGCTTTTGTTTATAAAAACTACATATGTTGGGTTGGATTCTGATGTTTTGTTCGAGCTCCGATATAAAAATTTCTCAACATTTCACGTCAAAATGTGATTATGTCGAGTGCTGATGCAGTCAAGTACTGGGTTCTACTATACTAGAAACACTGCTGGATCCCTGGAGGTGTAGTGGGTTACACGTTCAGCTGCTAATTGCAAGATTAGCAGTTTGAAACTACCAGCAGCTCCATGGGAGAAAGATAAGGTGCTTTACTTCTTTAGGGTTACCCTAAAGGCAATTCTACCCTGTCCTGCAAGGTCACTGTGCACTGGAATTGACTCAACGGTAGTGAGAACCATTATAGATGTCTCCTTGGGAGAAAAATGCGGAAATTTGCTTTTGTAAAGATTACAGCCTTGGTCACCCTCTGGAGCAGTCCCACTCTGTTCAATCCGATCATTATGGGTCGTAATCAGCTTGATGTTATATGACAACAAAATCAGCACATCTATCTATCTATCTATCTATCTATCTATCTATCTATCTATCTATCTATCTATCATCTATCTATCCTTACATTAAAAAAACCTGAATCAATAATAAAATTAATCTCTTAGATTAATTAGATTAACAGCGCCAAAATATATTTGGAGAGATACTCCACTGGGTATCAGCAGGGACTGGCTTTTTGTTGGCAAAATTCGGAAGCAGAGAAGCTTGTGTCTGATTGGCTTTTATAATTTATTATTGTAAAGCTCAAGTTCTTTGGTCAAAGAGAGTAAAGATGCCATCAGAATCTCCTTGCTCACCAAAGGTGACTGGGTTAATAGGAAAGCCAGACTGAAGTTTTGATAAAGACAAGTCTAAAGGGTCTTGCCCACTGGAAAATTCCAAAGCCATGTTGCCAGTCCCACAACATCATTTTCATTTCATATCTATGGATGCATGCAATTATTAGAATTTGACCTACATGCGGCCTTTTTAGAGACTTTGTGACATGCTCAAGGATCTGAACTTGCAGCTGGGAGTAGAAAGAGCGATTGTTATACCAATGGTACGAACAGTTCAAAGGGTGCTTAGCAAATTGAGGAAAATATTCTGTCCATATGACGAATCCTATCATAGCTTCTATTTCATCGGATAAAACTATTGCTTACCTTTCAATTTCATAGGCCCCAAATCGGACCTGGACATGCACAAGTCAGAGGCCCCAAAGGTTCTGATGAGTAATGAACAAAGCCACCTATGGGCAAGAAAGAGGTCTACTGAGTACGACCCTCTAATAGCTCCAGTGCTCTTAAAACCTCATTGGCACAATCATGAGTTATTCATGGCTCACAGGTCTTTCCTTGCAAAACAAATGCAAAAAGCAGTAAGCTCTTTGAACAAAAATCAGGGAGTAGGGCGGTGAGAAAGAGATAACAGTAGTAGTTGAATTTTTTAAAAACACCAACTAAATATATATATTTGGTAAAACAGCAATAGCATACAAACACCTCTACTAGAGAGACGTTGCCAACATCCATTTCATCCGCAGGCTAAATGGAATGAAAGTATCCTTTGGGAGTCTTGATACCATATGTCTTCCGTGCTATACATCAGCTTCTCTGTTCTCATTTTCTCGCATCGGCATTAGTGCATTTGAGGTATTAAAATATTGTAATAAAATTCACCTAATAAAGAAATGTATTTCTTTATTGTTTCCCATTAAGAAGTGTAAGAAGGCACTTGTACCATTAGGACAGGTTAAACTATTTTGGTTTAGTATTCAATGTCTTCACAGTTGAATGCTAGATTTTCTTATTGGCTATATTTCCCACTCTTCCCTACGATGGCCCTGTACACCAACAAAACGATTGTCTTAGCTCTCACCCTATGCTCTCCCCTAGTCTGTGTCCAGATGCCTCCTGCTTATCAGTCCTTCCTGTTCTCTCGGGTTCTACCTCTTGCACAAGAAATCAACATAGTCACAATGGCTTCACTTTCCTTTGAATGCAAACAGCTTTTGTTCTGTCCAAAATTGGTCATCTATCATGATCTTATGACTTCTCTTTTATTAATGTAATGCTGTTTAAGTATTCTAGTGTTTCTCTATTTTCTAGATGATTCCTCTCTTAGAATTATTTGCCTCATGGCAAGCCCATCAAACAGATTAATTTACATATCAAAACATTTTAAGTCAAGTATTTGATCCCTTGGGATTGAGGTAGTGAAGAGGGCAGTGCAGGATAGCTTACCCCTTTCTTGTAGCCTTTCTATTCCCATGGAGTTGCAGTATTACAACTTTACAAGGGCAGTTTTTCCCTGTCCTATAGAGGCCCATTGAGTCCAAATCAATTCGATAGCAGTGAATTTGCTTTGGGTTTGGTTTCTCTTAGATACATTGATTGGTGGAGCTAACTAATAGGTAATGTTATGACTTGGACATTCCAGCTTTGAAAAAAAATCTACTGATTTCACTGTTTCAATGAAAATTTTATTGTTCAAAGCAGTGCTGATAAATTAATAAGATATTCGTAACCCTTTGAGGCATGTATAATCGAACTCAGGAAATAAACATGCATATTCATACCCAAAATGGCAAACAAAAATTGAACCTGATAATAAGTGCTAACATTTTCTGATCATTGTCATGTGCTAGATCCTGCTACACATTTTGAATGGGTAGCTCCTTAATCCTCCCAGAACGTCTGCGGTAGGTAATCGAAGAAACAGTTCTTTTGAGAGGTTGCATATTCTGCAAAGGAACAATGAGACAACAATTTCCTCCCCAACTGGTCCACACACTAATCTCCAGAAACCATGACTTGTGTGGAAGAAGGATTTGCAGATTTGATGAAAGATACTTAGCAGGGAGTTGATTCTGGAGTTCATGGGTGGACCAAATGTCTTTGTAAAAGCAGGTATGAGGATAAATGTGGAGGGCAGCCGACGTGAGGAGAGAAGCAAAGCCTTTGAAGGCCCATGAGCCAAGGCAGGCCGTGGTCTTTAGAAGTTGGAAAGAGCAAGAAAGCAACTTCTCCACAGCCTCCGGGAGAAATAAAGTCCTGCTGACATTTTGATTTTCAACATCTGTCCTCCTAAACTATAAAGAAATATAATTGTGTCTGGTTGTTTTCCTAAAATAGTATTTCATTTTATTTGGTGAAGGTTTTCACAGCAATTTTGGTTCCCATTCAACAATTTCTGCACATGTTGCTAAGTGATATTGTTTACATTATTAGCAAAGCATGGACATTCTCATTATTTTTGTTCTAGTTCTTTCATTTTCATTCATCTAGTCTCCCTTACAGTCCAGTCTTTATTTTAAAGTAATTACTCATCATTTGGCTTCATAAAGATGATTGCTTTTAAGGAGCATGGTGCTTATGAGTAATAGTCATTATTTTTTAGCTACTTTGTCATTTAGCTATGATGAAATGGACACTCATGTGCTGAGATGTTGATACCATCTCTCTAGAAGTGTTTGTATGCTGTTGCTGTTCTAACAGGTATACACATTTAGTTTGATGCTTTAATAAAATGTCAATTACAATCATTATCCCTTCCTACCTCCTCCCTTCACCCAATTTTTTTATTCGAAGAAATTGACATTTTTGCATTTGTTAGGTAGGCAAAGATCTGTGAACCAGGAGTTCTTCATGATTTATGTTCTGAGAGCATCATTGTTCTCAATGAGGTTGAAGAGCACTGGAGGGATTAAAAGCTTGTCTTCAGTAGATGTCTAGTTCATAGGTGGCTTCATTCTTTACTCATCTCAACTTTCCTGGCCTTTAGTTTGACTGTGTGCAGTCCCAATTTGGGGCATGTGAAATTCAAAGAGAGAAAACATGCACACAGGGTCCTATAGTTGTATTTGTTCAAGCGCAAAATATGATAGACTGATGATTTGGTAAGATGTTTTCCTGAAGGAAAAGGAAATAGAGGAAGGAACAAGGAGGCAAAGGGCATTTATAGAGGTCTAAATAAAGGCATGTACATATGTAAATATACTTATATATGAGGATGAGGAAGTAGATTTGTGTTTAGTATTAAGGCTGCAGATGGACATTGGGCCTCCACTCAAGTACTTCCTCAATGCAAGAATACTTTGTTCTATTAAACTGACATTCCATGATGCTCACCTTCCTGACACGGTCGCTGAAGACAAAGCAGGTGCATAAGCAAATGTGGTGAATAAAGCTGATGGTGCCTGGCTATCAAAAAATATAGTGTCTGATGTTGTAAAGGCTTGAAGATAAACAAATGGCCATCTAGCTGAGAAGCAACAAAGCCCACATGGAAGAAACACACTAGCCTGTGTGATCATGAGGTATTGATGGGATCAGGTAGCAGGCATCAAAGAACTCAGAACAAGAAATCATATTATTGTGAATGAGGGGGAGTGCAGAGTGGGGACCCAAAGCCCATGTGTAGGCCATTGGGCATCACCTTACAGAAGGATCGTGGGGAGGAGAAGAACCAGTCAGGGTGCAGTATAGCAACGATGAAGCATACAACTTTCCTCTAGTTCTTTAATGCTTCCTTCCCCCAACTCCCACTACCATCATGATCCCAATTCTACTTTACAAATCTGACTAGACCAGATCATGTACACTGATACAGATAAGCTGGAAACACAGGGAATCCAGGACAGATAAACCCCTCCGAACCAATAATGAGAGTAGCGATACAGGAGGGGAAGGGGGAGGTGGGGGGAGAAAGGGGGAATGAACCACTAAGATCTACATGTAATCCCCTCCCAGGGGGATAGACAACAGAAACGTGAGTGAATGGAGACATCAGTCAGTGTGAGACATGAAAATAATTAAAATTTATAAATTATCAAGGGTTCTTGAGGGATGAGGGAGGGGCAAATGATTAGCTGATACCAAGGTCTCAAGTAGAAAGAAAATGTTTTGAAAATGATGATGGCAACAAATGTGCTTGACACAATAGATGTATGGATGGATTGTGATAAAAGCTGTATGAGCCCCCAGTAAAGTGTTTAAAAGTAAATAAATAAAAAGAAGAAGAATCTGTAATTGTGTCCCATGTGTGCTTTATGATAAAATCTCTTTATCTGACATTTCTCACTTACAATAATCGCAAAATATCTGTTGTTGTTATGACGTCCCATTGGGTTGGCTCCAATCCATAGCTACTGTGATATAGGGAATTCCTTAATCGAGTGGTGGTCTGTAAAATAAGTCTGTCTTGGAGGGAGTACAGCCAGAATGCTTTTTAGAGGCAGAGATGGTGGAACTTTGTCCAACATGGTTTGGACATGTTGTCAGGAGAGACCAGTCCTTGGAGAAGGACCATGTGGTTGGTAAAGCAGAAGTACAACAGCAAAGAAGAAATCCTTGGACAAGATGGACTGGCAGAGTGGCTACAACAATGGGCTTAAGCATCACAATTCTATATGTGGAGCAGGACCAGGCAGTGTTTCGTTCTACTTCCATAGAGTCACTCTGAGTCAGAGCTGACTGGATGGCACCTAACAACAGCATTGCAACTCCTAGCCTCTTTACCTGTGGTTATAAACAAACCCATTGCCAATGACTCAATTCGGACTCCTAGTGACCCAATAGGACAAAGTAGAACTGCCCTTTTGGGTTTTTTCAGTCTTCAAATCTTTACAGGAGCGGACAGTCTCAGTCCTTGGACTGGCTGGTGGGTTTGAACTGCTGACCTTGTGGTTTTCAGTTTATGTGAAACCCACTGTGGAACCAGGAATCCATATCTATGGTTACAGTTTCTGTTCAAATAATAACTTAACTTCCAGTTCTAAGCTATTCCTTTAACAGATCATTGAGCAAAGCCTGAGCCTGAGGTAATAGAACTGATTGAGACAAGACCTAGACCGACTAGGAAGCCCAGAATTCATCATTGCATTCTCTACTTAACCTTTTGATATTCGAAGGAAAAGCTACACCTCCATCAAAGCTCTAGAGGTGGGGAAGATGCCACCCTTGTGAACCACGCTTCTCAACTGAGCATGTGCAGAAGGCTGACTTGTGCTGAGGTCACAGTGAGGACCCTAATCAAATACTACTCCAAAATACTGCTCACCCAGAACTGAGGCAGCCATCTTTTGCCTGGTAAGCAAGTGAGACCTTCTTTCTGTTTAGGAAGTGCCATGTCTCTGTAGCTGCTCTGAGCAGTTTTGTCAAAGTTGGTTCTCTTGTTCTGATCCTTCATTTGGCCTGCCTTTGTCTGATGTCTTGTTTTGGGGACTTGTACACACAGCTTGCCGCTTGCTCAGATTGAATACATATTGTGGAAGGCTACAATTCTGATTCACCAACTTTGAAGCACCAATTTGATGTGAATGATAAGGATCCTATAGACAGAGTTGAAATTTAGGATTTTGGACTTGTCAAATCCTACATGAGGCATTTCCTTAATGGTTTATGAGTTCGGTGAAATCTTGCTGGAAATTTCAGCGCATTAGGACATGAGTGATTTCACTAAGAAGGTGGTTCATATCAGAGATAATTGAAGAATATTTTAATTTGGTAAAGTTGGGTATTGGAGATATCCTTAATCTTCATTTTATTGGGACCAGTCTTACATTAATCCCTCTAGAAGATTATATATATATATATACAATATAAATATAATCTTATAGATAAATATATGTTTATATATTGTAGCTACTTTATGTGCAACAGAACCAAACACTGTCCGGTCCTGCGCTATCAACATCATTGCTGTTATGTTTGTGTGCATTATTGCAGCTATTATGTACACTGAGGCTCTTCTTTTGCCCTGACCCTCTGCTTTATCAAGCATGATACCTGCCCTTCCTCCCGGGACTGGTCTCTCCTGACAAGATGTCCAAAGTAAGTGAGGGGTTCTTGCTTTTCAGCTTGGAAAGAATCTACATGGAAGAAGGCTGACACTAAATGAAAGTAAGATTTTATGAGTGAAAGCAGTTTTGATAGCCAGTTCTCACGGATAAGAAAGAAGAGGGTGTCTCCTAAAAGCATGGAGAGACCTTTGGTCCTGAAGCTCCTGATGCTTCAGACCCTTCCACCCTGACTGGTCTTCTCCCGCAGGCACTTGGGAAGCATGGTTGTGTGTGTTGGTGGGCTCTTAGTGGATGCACTCAAATGTGTGTGCATGTGATGGAACTGGCCTTTAGTGCACATGGTTTTTTGTTTGCTTTTTGTTTTTTCTTCCGTAGCCTTATAGGACATGCCTGATCTTTTTGAAAGGCCCCTTTACCTTACAGGCTTGTCGAGGTATGTCTTACTAGTTAGTGGGCCCTTGGGGAACAAGCCCTTCCCCTAAACTCCCTGCCTGTCATCACTATTCTCACTTTAAGGAGCATTCTGGCTGTACTTTTTCCAAGATACATTTGTTTATTCTCCCAGGATTCCACGGTACATTTAATATCGATCATCAGCACTAAACTTTGAAGGCATCGGTTCTTTTCTGGTCTTCCTTATTCGTTGTCCAGCTTTCCCATGCACAAGTGATCAAAATACCACGGATCGGACTGGGTCACCGGAGTCCTCAGGGTGACATCTTTGCTCTTTAACATTTTTAAGAGGTCTTTCCCAGTAGATTTGCCCAAGACTATATGTTTTTTACTTTCTTGACGGCTGCTTCCATGAGCATTGATTGTGGATCTCTGTAAAATTAAATTTTGACAACTTTAAATGTTCTCAATTTGTCATGATATCGGTTATTGAGTCAGTTGTGGGAATTTTTGTTTTCTTCTATATGCACATGCACGTTTCTGTTCTTCATTAATAGGTACTTCAAGTCCTTTTCCCTTTCAGCATTAAGGCCATGCCATTTGCGTATCACCAGTTGTTCATGCGCTTTCTTCCCATCCCGATGCCACATTCAGCTTTCCAGATCATTTGCTCCAATTGAGTATCTATTGAGAAGGCCACAACTCTGATACAAAACTTCGTTTCTCCTGATGTAAATGCTCTGACTCATTGCTTCGTCAAGAGCCTCTCAGTCTTCATCCTGCCATAGGCTTCAGCTTCACTGTCACGTTTAAGGGAGCCTTCTCCAAAGCTCTCCAGATGGAGTTCAGGTGCCCTTTCATGGGATCACAGGGCCACACGTTTCTCCTCTCACACTTATTGGAGGGCGTTTTATTAACTATTTTTATTCTGTGTTTTTTCTTGCTAGGCACTCAGTCCTACCTTGCTTATTGTTAACTCCAGTAACTAAGGCATTGCCTGTCCAGCCTGCTGGCATCAAGCCAATTCCAAGTCATAATGACCCTACAGGGCAGAATAGAACTGCTCCTTCTGGTTTCAGAGGCGATCAATCTTTTTTCGTTTTCTTTTATGGCAGCTCCTTTATTTTTTATCTTTTAAATAATTTTATTGGGGCTCATACAACTCTCATCACAATCCACACACACATCAATTGTGTAATGCACACTTATCCATTCGTTGCCCCCATCATTCTCAAAACTCTCACTTTCCACTTGGGCTCCTGGAATCAGCTCCTCATTTTTCTTTCCCCCCACCTCCCTCACCTTCCCCCCAACCCCATGAACCCTTGATCACTTATAAATTATTATTTTATCATATCTTACGCTGCCCGGCGTCTCCCTTCATCCACTTTTCTGTTGCCCGTCCCCCAGGGATGAGGTTATATGTAGATCCTTGTAATCGGTTCCCCCTTTCTAGCTCCCCTTCCCTCCCAGTATCACCACCCTCAGCACTGGTCCTGAGGGGTTTATTTGTCCTGAATTCCCTGTGTTTCCAGTTCCCATCTGCACTGCTGTGCATCCTCTGGTCTAACCAGGTTTGCGAGGTAGGGTTGGGATCATGATAGTAGGGAGTGGTAGGGGAGAAGCGTTAAAGAACTAGAGGAAGGTTGTGAGTTTCACTGGTGCTACACAGCACCCTGAGTGACTCAACTCCTCCCCACTACCCCTTTGCAAGGGCTGTCCAGTTGTCCCCATCACATGCTCCCCTCATTCACGACGATATGATTTTTCCCCCCTTTGGTGCTTGATACCTGGTCCCCTCGACCCTTCATGATCACACATGCTGGTGCGCTTCTCCCATGTGGGCTTTGTTGCTTCTGGGCTAGATGGCCGCTTATTTGCTTTCAAGCCTTTGAGACCCCAGAAGCTATATCTCTTGATAGCCAGGCACCATCAGCCTTCTTCACCACACTTACTTATGTATGCATTCATCTTCATTGTTTATATAGGGAAGGTGATCACACAATGATGGGTTTTGTTCTTTGGTGTCTGCTACCTGATCCCTTTATCACCTCGTGATCACACAGGTTTGTGTGCTTCTTCTCTGTGGGCTTTGTTGCTTTCAAGCTAGATGGCCACTTG
>NW_022109491.1:52460829-52462704 GCF_000313985.2 Echinops telfairi
ACCTTCATGGCCTGTTATCCACTGAATGTTTTTGAAAGAAAGAATAAATAAATGAATGGATACTTATTTATGAAATGACTTCAAGACTGATTAAACATGAGAAATGGAGTGTATGTCTTTGGATATTTTGAGTATTTACCACTCTACTTTCTGTGAACAATAGAGATCAGGTCAGATTTTAAGACATCAAAGGACATGATTAATTTAATTTAGGGGAAAAATATGTGTCAGATGGATTGGAGTTGGGAGGTCCTTATAGCACTCAGAACAAACTGGAAAACTGGTGATGCAACTGCACAGTGAGAAGATGAACATTTGGGGTACCCTTTAAATTCCTGCTTGAATGTCCTTGTGAGGCTTATTTTTTCTATGTGTGAACATCCACTTGATGCGAAAAACAAACAGAAACAAAACTCGCTGCCACTGCATCAATTCCCACTTATAGGGACCTTAAAGGATAGAGGAGAAGTGCCCCTGTGAGTCTCTGAACCTGTGCATTTGTGTGGGAACAGAGAGCCTCATCTTTGCGCAATCGCTCTCTCTCTCTCTCTCTCTCTCTCTCTCCACACACACATGTTATCTTTTCATTCAAGTTTCCCATTAATTTTTTGAAGTTCACGCTTATATATACACACAGTACACATAACATGCGCACACAAGAAAGTTCCAACATACTTTTTGACATATATATATATGGTTAACATGTTTGCTGAGAGGACTAGCACTCAGCATTGTCATTCCATAAGTATTGACCCTCCTCTGGAGATGGCACATGTCTGGCATTTTTACATACTGCCTCGCAAAAATCCACATCACCATTGAGTCCATTATGACTCATAGTGACTGCCTAGCACACCAAAAAAATGGATATTACGTGCACAGTAGTTGTCTGAGGTCAGTTAGAAGAGGAAGCAGCACTAAGAACAAACCAAAGAACTGGTTTATGGAACTACACATAGAAGAAAGTTTGTGTACTTAATAACTTAAATAACTTAAATAACCCTTGAAGTTATTGCTTGTGTACTTTTGGTGAAGCTTATTTTTCCTATGTGTGAGTATCTAGTAGATGTGCAAAACAAAACAAAATTCACTGCCATTGAGTCAATTGCAACTCATAACAACCCTAAATCGTAGACTAGAACTACCCCTATGAGGTTCTGAATCTGTAAACTTTTATGGGAATAGAGAGAGCCTCATCCATCTCCTGTGGAGCCGCTGGTGGCTTTGAGCTGCTAACTTGGCAGTTGGTAGCCTGACACATAGCCCACGATACCAGCAGGGATCCTACGAGATGTGAAGGGAACCCCATAACTACAGTTAGCATGCAACCCAGAAATGCAATCCATAGTTATCAAAACTGAGGTTAGAGCTTTGGGAAGTTAGATGGTCCAAAAAAGAAAGTTGTGTTTAAATAGAGAATAAATTAATTCATACTACCTTCTCTTTATGGTACCTGTTCTAAGAAGACTGACCCCATGGTCAGTGTTGTCTGCAATCAATTTGAAATTCACCTTTTAAGATCTGTATTGAAAAGGATATTTAATTCTAAACCTATTAAAAATTCAGTGGTTAATTTTCCTCATCTCTGTGGGGAAAGAGTGCTTAATGAAAGAGCAAGAAAATGAGCTTTGAGTTTTGAAACAACCATTTTAAAATATGCCTATTAAGTTATATGAGAGTTTATTGCTAATAAGTGGTGCAAGAATTATGAATAAAAAATGTACTTGTCAATGATTTCATTTTATTTGGATCAACAATTAACATCTATGGATATAGCAGTCAAAGAAATTTTAAAAATGTATTGCACTAGGAAAATCTGAAAAAAGATCTCTTTAAAGTTTTTAAAAGCAATGGTGTGAATTTGCTGATTAAGAT
>NW_022109491.1:52463735-52475717 GCF_000313985.2 Echinops telfairi
ACACACACACACACACACACACACACACACACACACACACACAGTGATGAGAAATGTATATCAAGCAAATGGCTCACACAGTTGTAGAAGCAGGTAAGTACAGTCTGAGTCCCAGCAGATTCCAAGCTTGTGGGTCAGATAGAGAGGTGGAGGCTTTTCTGGCTCACATAGCTGCAAAGGTTGATAGATCCAGGATTGACGGAAACCCTACTGGCTGCAGAGGTCAGATTTGTAATTGGAGAGACAATAAACCCAAGGTCAGCAGGTCAGATGGCAGGCGACGGATGACACCTGTGACGCGCACGCAGTGTGGGAAGTCATTGGCTCGGTCCCCAAGAACCGGAAGTTAATGAATGTAGCAGTTAGACTTTGTGTCAATTTGAATATGTATGTAATTGTAGGGGCGGAATCAACCTGTTAATCAGTTCACAATCTGATGATGCCTTCTTTGGAAGCAATGACTTGTTATAAAGGTGAAACTGGGAACCTCTCCCTCTCTCTCTGCCACTACGACTTTCTGCTTGTTCAGACTCTGCTTTCATCCAGGTTCCATGTGGGCCTTCCAACCTGAAAAGGTGCCTGAGCCCTGTCATGTTCCCACTGATCTTGGATCCATGAGACTCTGCACCCACCAGCCTGTGATCTTCCTGCATCCTGCCTCACGTTTCTGTGCCATTGGATTGCAGGAATCTGAAGAGGGCCCTGGCTTGCATCAGACTTTTGCACTTGAGTTGGACTAGGTTGGGATGCTTTCTTGAAATAATATTACTTCTTGATCTAAAGATTTTTCCTATACTTATATGAGTGCCAGTGATTTTATCTTTTGAGACAATCCAATCTAAATAATGTGCCAGATGCCGAATCCAGATGCAATGAAAAACAAGCCATCATTTCTATAGGGTCCACTTACATAGGAAGTAGGCCACCCACCCTTCTCTCCGCCACCAGGAAACTTTTTTCTATTGTATCAGAGTTGTGACCTGAGTAAGGGGGCTTCATTCCATCCTAGGCGTCTTACAACTGTTTAGCTGCCCATAGCAGATCTCATTAGGGAGTTGATTAATAGGCCTGAGCTGCCAAACTACAGAAAATCTCAGCCCAGCCAAGTTGAGCAAAAGCCCCATTGTCACACATACCAATAATCATGAAGAAGGTGCAGGCCTGGGAAATATTTTGTCTTGTAATATAAAAGATTACCTTGAGTGAGAGTCAACTGTTGATCCCTTAATGCCAATAATAACCACAACCAGTGATCTAAGCCATCATGTGTAAAAATAAATAACCCAAATGAGAGATTTCACACACTTGTTTATTTTCTCTCTCCAAATCGGGGATCAGAAAAAGTGGAGGCCTCAAGCCTTGTTCTTTCCTTTATCCAACCCTAGACTGTCTCTCTTCGCATAGCATCAAAAAAGAAAGAAACGTTGATAAGGGACCCACCTTTAATGTATGTGTCTCTACGTGTAGCCAAAATAAATTGATGTTTGACCTATTCTGAAACGGCAAAGAGGTTATTATCTGTTGTTGTTAGGAGCCAGCTGGCCGGTTCTATGCACAGAGGAACAAAGCACCGCCCAGTCTCGTGCCAAGGGCACTGGCCTCTCAAAGGGCAGCAGGGCCACCCGGGGTGAGCAGAGTTCAGCGGGTCTTCAGACTAAGGACAGACTACCACGAAAGGGTGGGCTGCCCCCTGTGGAGGAAAGTAAAACTGCTGAAAACCTGATACACAGAATCCACTGTTCCAGTCTCTGAACACATGAAGTCGGCATACTATCATTTGTTCTCATCCCCTTTAAATTTTTAGCCTATCTGATGATATTAAATTACTAATGGTTGATTAGAATTGTGTTTACTACCATTTCCTTAGATTAAGATCTAGGTGTACTCTACCCAAGTCTTTTATTTAACTAGATAACTAAATTTAAGACTATTTAACATGTGATAGCACATAGTCAATGTTCAAAAAAAATATTGATCCAAGCCAAGTCCTTTCAATCCTATAAAAAAGGTTACAAGAACTAGAGTAAATTGCCTTATAATGTTACACTAACTAGTGGAATGCCTGTGTAAAATTTGAAAATTTTAGATGTAAGATATAGGTGTGTTCAGGAAGAAATTTTAGACAACTAGATTTCAGAATCCCGAGATTAAGATCAAAGAAAAGGAATCTTGACTTTCAAGTCTGTACAACTTTGATTACCTCGGAATCCAGAGGACCTTGAGTTGACTCTCCTGCATGAGTAACTAACATCCAAAGGCAGCTCGCCAATTATTCGAATGCCTGCTTTGGGAATACTGCTGGAGTAGATCGCCTCTAACGTCCTTTCCAAAAAAAGGCTATGTGCAGCTCTGAAACCATCGTGGATGTAAACTCCCTTTCTGTCCTAATTCATGTGTGGGTGGGTCCTCTTTCAGGTATTTCACTGTCATCAATTTAGGCAACCTCTGAGTTGAGTTGATATGTGGTTGGGCAGGTAGTTGACTCTGTCCCTAAACATTCATATTTATTTTCATTTCTTTCATCTCCATGCCTGTGTTCTTTATGGACATAGAAACCTCTTAGCGGTGACGATTACATACCATGTGAGGATGCAGTCCTCCCAAGAACAGTTGAGGATCCAGGCGTGGTGAATGGTGCCCTGGAGTAAAAGGCAACATTGTGGCTGAGCTGTGTTTGGAAAGCTGGTGCATCTACACCAGCCCACACATTCCCTGCGGGGAACAGGACTGTCAGCTCCGCATAGCAAGATTAACAACAGTGAAGTTTTAAAACACACATTCATTTTTAAACAATCTTTATAGCTGGCTTGCCTCCATTTTAGCACTTGTTTAACACAGGAGAAAGAGCAAGCTTCTAGGAAAATCAAATAAATAAATGATTCTTTCTGAAAGGGAAAAGAAAAAGAACTAATTATATTTTCCCTGTTAGAATTTAACATTATAGCATCTGATCAAATGTTTAAAAGTTTCTTTTTAGTCTTACAGTACATAAAATGAATGGCTTATATAAAATATACATGCTCAGGACATAAACTCATTCTAATTCAATTTTCAATTCAGTCTCCTCCCACATTACCCTTGGTGAGCTTCATGGATATATATATATATATAGATACATACACACACATTGTTATACATATATATAATATCATATATACACACACATTGTTATACATATGTATTGTTATATATATGCACACACTGTTATACATATATAATGTTATATAAACATGCACTATTATACATATATGTTATATATATACACACTGTTATACACATGTAATGTTATATATACACACACGCACTATTATACATATGTAATATTACATATATATAGACACACTGTTATACATATATAATGTTACATACATATATACACATTGCTATACATATACATAATGTTGTATACATATACACACACACACTGTTATACATACATATAGAATGTTCTCACTGTTTCTGCAAAGAGCCCTGGTTGCACAGTGGGCTACAAGCTGAGCTGCTAACTTGGAAAGTTCAGCAGTTTTGAACTACCAGCTGCTACTAGGGAGAATAGAAAAGTTTTCTTTTCTTCTTTCATACAGATTTGCAGTTTCAGAAACACATAGGGGTATTTCTATCCTGTTCTATAGGGATGCCACAGGGTAGCTTGGAGTCAGAATCAACTCAACAGTAGTGAGAAGGAAGATGGCAGGAAAAAAGGATATACTTTTGATCGCAGCTGATAGGAATGTGAAACGGGCAATTAAGTTAAACCGAGATTGGGATCGAGATGATGCTGAACTTTGCTTACAACTAGAGCATCCAGTCCAATGGTCCCTTAAGTCCTTTTCAGGCTCTTAGGCAGGATCAGCTTTGTGGGATCAACTGAAACCTGGGAGTTGAAGCATATTGCATCAATCCATAGAAAAATTCCCGAAGACGCTATGTGTTGGGTTAAAAACTCCACACTTATTTCAATCAAACATTATGGTGGGTAGGAGAGAGAGACTTGGTATTACATTTATCCTGACTAGTTTTGGAAAACACTCATGTGTCTATGCCAAGAAACTTGGAGAGTGTTATCTGACCAACTGACTGGAAAACATTCATATCTGAGAGATCCATCCACTGAGAACTGCCAGAAATACAAGCCAAATTTAGAAGGGGATGTAGAACAAGAGATACTGCTGCTGATGTTAGATGAATCTTGGCTAAAAGCATAGAATAACAGAACAATGTTCAGCTATGACTCAATGACTATGGAAAGGTATGTGATGGGGTAGATCATAACAGATAATGGATAACATTGCAAAGAATTTGAATTCAAGAACACTTCAATTATGCTCGTGGAGTACATGTACATAGACCAAGAGGCAGTTCTAAGTCAGGATAGGTATGTGGCTAGGGTTATGTCCTCTTACCTAACTTCAACCGTCTGTATGCTGACCAAGTGAGCCTAGAGACTGGGCTCACTGAAGAAGAAGGAAGCACCAGAATCGGAGGAACACATTAATATTGTGTGAAATGCAGATGACTCAACTTCACTCACTGAAAGCGACACATTGCTAACGGAGAGTTATATCTGGCTTTTGGAATATTCTTGATAGGTCCATCTTACTTTTGCTGCTAAAAAACATCTTTCCATAGTTTTAAGCACCTTTATATCTAGTGTCAACATTGCCTTTATCTCTCTGCTTAATTTCTCAATTGTCTTATCATAGAAAAAACATCATGACTGTTTTCATTGAGCTATTCTTTCCTAACGTTGCATTTACTCTTAACATCGTCCCTGGAATGCCCATTTTAGAACAGCCTTTCACTCCTGTAAAGACTTACAGTCTCAGAAACCCACAGGGCAGTTCTCCCCTGTCCTGTCATGTCCCTATGAGTTGCCATGCCATCAATGGCAGTGAGTTTTTAAATAATAAAAAAACTTGACAAGAAAGGAAATTCCAGAGATGTAGTTTACATTTTGATAAGGTTACTTCCTTGCCCTGGTAGTGCATAACTTGTGGTTGTTAAGTGCCCTTGAGTCAATTCTAATCCATAATGACCCTGTGCACAACAGAACAAAACACTGTCCGGTCCTGGGCCATCCTCACAATGGTTCCTGTGTTTGAGCCCATTGTTGCAGCCACTGTGTCCCCTCGTCTCCTTTAGTCTTCCTCGTTTTCGCTGCTCCTTGGTCCTTCTTTAGTCTTCTGTATTCAGTGCCCAATTTTCTCACACATATCAGGCAAATTAAAATACCATGGCTTGGGTCAGGAGTACCCTAGTCCTCAAAGTAACTTCCTTGCTTTTCAACACTCTAAAGGGATCTTGTGCAGCAGATTTGCCCAATGCAATGTGCCTTTGATCTCATGAGCATTGATTGTGGATCCAAGCAAGCTGAAAGAAGGGATATAACTTAATTAAGTTTAATTTGACCACATTCCCCTCATTATGAGTAGAACGTAGGTGCAATGTATAACAACCAAATGGAGATGGGTAGATTGATTACCCAATTACTAGGCAGTCCAGTAAGCACTTTCTTGGATTATGTAATTCTCACTCCAGAAATATGAGGTAGGTGCTGTTATTTCCAGTTACAGATGAGAAAATGGAATTTCAAGGTTATTTTGAGCTAAAATGGCAGAGTGCAAGCTTAATTGGAAGTGTGTGTGAGCTCTGAGCTTGTGCTTTAACTTGGACATGTCTCTGGCTTTTTATTATTTTGCCGGATGTGCAATGGGAGAATTAGGAGCCCTGGTGGCATCATGGATTTGTCTAATGCTGGACTATTAACTCTTTAGCTTCTCCACGGAAGAAAGATGAGGCACTCTGCTTTCAGGATGATGTATAGCCTCAGAAACCTTATGGAGAGTTCCACCCTGTCCTAGAGGGTCCCCGGGAGTCGGAGCCAACTCACCAGCAGTGATTTGAGAGAGTTGAATGTCATGATCTTTTGGCGTCCTTTCTTACTCTATAATTTTATGAATGGGATACGATGATCTCTGTCCACCATCCACATTTAAGTGTGTAAGACAAGAAAATCCTACATTTGCTGATAAGTACAAAGAAATCTGTGTGATCTTTCAATATTATGATACAGTGTATTAACCAATCAAGGGTTATCTAGTTCTCTAAACACAGGATATATTGTTTGATTTATAATTGGTGAAAATACTTCCCTACATTGTAAGAGTGAGTATTTATTTTTATAAAACAAATATCAATGAAAATGATTCTTATCCAAGAACTCCCCCCCCCCGCCAAAAAAAAAGACAGTCCTACAAATTATGAGTTGTATAGCCCTATAGGACATTTGACAGTTTTGTATCAAATTTAGCAATCCTATTCTGGCATTTATCAGCTGATCTTGCAGTTAGCAGCCTAATGAGTAACGACTATGCCACCAGGAAGCCCACCAGAGCACTTCTACTATCTTACAGGGTCGCCATGATGGGAAATTACTTGGTGCTTTTTGCTTTGTATTAAATTTTTTAACTAACCTAAAATTTCATTGTTCAAATTCACCCAGTAGCACGGCATAAGAAATGCCTGGTAACTTGCTCCCATAGCAATACAGCTGCTTCCTCCCCACTGCTCCCCCTGCTCCCAGACCCAAAACAAAACAAAACCCCAACCAAACAAAGAACCACCTATGGAGCCAATCGCCTCTTATACACAGTGTGGCCACAATCAAGTCAGTGGCAAAGGCTTGTTTCTGATTTATATAACTAAATCAGTCTTTTGAATGAATTCTGCCCCTCTGAGGTGTGTGGTGAATTTCTGACTCTTGAACCTGTGGATGTGAGCCTGTTTGGTAATGGGGTTTTCTTCTGCAATTGTAATGAGGCCCTAACTGAATAGAGCGCATCGTAAACTTAATGGTCTGTGAGTATAAAGAAGCCTGAATAAACACACAGACCCTGAGCTAGGGGAAGAGAAATGCGATGTCAGGATCATCCGCAAGCCAAGGAACCCAAGATGCTTGGGACTTCCTACTAGGAAGTTATCTATACTGCGGAGACCCTGGCTAGATGTTTAGCCTCCAGCATTACAAGAAAATAAAATTAGGTTCTTGAAAGCTACCCCTATGTATGTGTGTTACAAACAAAACTCACTCACACACACACACACACACACACACACACACACACACACAGCAAACAAAAAACAGAATCCAGTTTTTCTCCTGTGGAGCTGCTGGTGGTTTTGAACTGCCGACCATGCAGATAGCAGCCCAACACATAACCATTGACTCAGCAGGTCCCCTCTGTGCTACAAAAGTACTGATAAACTGAGACAGTCTTTCCAATCTAGATTTACCATATCTCTGGTCCCCTCTGTGAGTTAAATAAAGCCTTTGACATGTGCTCAAATATTTGTGCAAAGGTCATGTTTAATTTTTGAAAGGTATAGTCTGATAGCTTTAAGTCTGTTAAGACAACTAATTTTTTCCCCTATGTCCTAAGTGACAAATATATTACTTACTTTCTCTTAAAAGACTGTTTACAAATGGAAGTTTCATCCTTTAAGTCAGTGGTTCTCAACCTTTGTAATGCCGTGACCCTTTAATACAGTTCCTCAGGTTGTGGTGCCCGCCCCCCCAACCATAAAATTATTTTGGTTGCTACTTCATAGCTGTAATTTTGCTACTGTGATGAATCGGGCAACCCCTGTGAAAGGGTCATTCAGCCCCCAAAGGGGTTATGACCCAAAGGTTGAGAACCACTGTTCTATGGTGTTTTTGAAGCCCCTTATATGTGCATGTTGGGCTTGCTCACCCTTCTGTACAGTCTGCACTTGGCAAGCGTGGAAGTGCTTCACAGAGGCTTAGTACCTGCCTTGCTTCCAGCAGTCCCCATCGCAACAGTGAACAACTCGCCATGAGATACTGTAATCCTTCTGCTTTTGTGAGTCTCAGGCTTGTTCCACAACAACAACATGTTAATAGGAAACAAAGGCCCCTTTCTAAATAGGGGGTGGCTGTTTGGATACCATCACAAACTGCACAGGGACTGAGGCCCATGACCTTGAACTCCTGCTTTGGACAAAAGCAGTGCTGCATCCACACTTAACCCACTTTAGAGCTGAGTGATCCTGGGTCAGACTATCGGTGCCGGAGGAAATGATAGGTGTTAACGGTGGTAATGGCAGAGCAGTGTAGCCTGGTGGGGCCTATTATTTTCATCTGGGGTGGAGTGTTGTGAGTCTGATGCAGTGTAATGAGCAGTACCCTGCAGTCTTCAAAGAAGGAGAAGAGAATAGGAACTTAAAGTTATTTTGGCCACAAGTTTCACATCTATCTGTGAGGTTGATACAGTATCAGTCCTGGGTTAAGGATGCAACTTAACATAGTTAAATGTGAGGGAATCTGAAAATCCGGGCTGAATTGCCAACAGATCTTCACAAAACTATTTGACATGATATAAGAACACTCAGCATACGAGAGCAACTCCGTTCTTTCCTAAAATAGGAGAGTATCTTGAAACATTTATGTACTCATAAAAGATTGATTTGTGCTTTTTTAAGTATTCTGAACCTCCAGAGTGATTATTTCATTCACATTCCATTATGACCTGAATTGGTGTGATAACAACAATATGCTGTCCAGTTTTAAAAAAATATTGACTGTGCATTTGTTATTTATTTTATATTCTTTTCTTTTCACAGATATCATCTAATAGCTTTTCATTGTAAATGAATCAAAGATTATCAAGATATAATCTAAAAGTATTTCTTTTCCTTCTCCTTTCCCTCCCCAAGTGGTAACAACTTGATGTTTGCCCTCCTGCTCCCTTTTCCAAGCCGACACACACACTTATCCATCACTTTCCCTCCCTCCTGTTCTCTCTCATTCCCTTCTTCTCTCTCCCTCTTATCTTTGTTCCTGTTATTCATCCTCAATTCTTCCTAGCTTCTCCCTTCCTCTTCCCTTCCACCTCCTTTTCACCTTTTTCTTCCTTATCTTTCTTTTCTTTTAAAATATAAGTAAATGTAACTATGTTTATTTCTGCAATATTTTGTTTGTTGGTTAGTTTTGTTGTTGTTGTTCTGTGTTTTTGTTTTCAGGAAATTGTGGGTCAGTATCTGTTTATATGGATTCACTTAATGACTGAATACTTGTTTAATTTTAGGGCCATTTCTCTAGAGTATTTCACAAGAAATCTATTTACTCAAATAACAATGCCATAAACTTACTTTTATTTATTTATTTTTGGAGTTGAGCACTTAACAGTTGCACCACTTAGGGCTTCTTTACTACTAGGTTCTTATACTACCACATTTTACACAAATGACACACCATCCCATTTTTTAAATCATGCTGCCTCTTCACTGGTTTTCTATGTGCACTGTGCACATTTTTTTTTACAAATCATTTTTTTGGGGCTCATACAACTCTTATCACAATCCACACATACATCAATTGTGTAAAGCACACTTATACATTCGTTGCCCTCATCATTCTCAAAACTCAACTTTCCGCTTGGGTTCCTGGAATCAGTTTCTCATTTTCCTTTTCCCCCCCTCCCCCTCCCTCCCCACTTCCCCCTCCCTCATGAGCCCTTGATAATTTATAAATTATTATTTTATCTTTTCTTACACTGCTCAGCGTCTCCCTTCACCCACTTTCTGTTGCCCACCCCACAGGGAGGAGGTTATATGTAGATCCTTGTAACCAGTTCCCCCTTTCTAACCCCCCTCCCCTCCCGGTATCACCACTCTCATCGCTGGTCCTGAGGGGTTCATCTGTCCTGGATTCCCTGTGTTTCCAGTTTCCATCTGCACTGCTGTGCATCCTCTGGTCTCACCAGGTTTGCAAGGTAGAATTGGGATCATGATAGTTGAGGGGAGGAAGCGTTTAAGAACTAGAGGAAGGTTTGAGTTTCATTATTGCTACACTGAGCCCTGAGTGACTCATATCCTCCCCACTACTCCTATGCAAGGGATGTCCAGTTGTCTACAGATGGGCATTGGGTCCCCATCATGCTCTCCCTTCATGATATGATTTTTTTACCCCTGCCTTTGGTGCTTGAGATCTGGTCCCCTCGGCCCTTCATGATCACACATGTTGGTCTGCTGCTTCCATGTGGGTTTTGTTGCTTCTGGGCTAGATGGCCGTTGTTTACTTTGAAGCCTTTAAGACCCCAGATGCTATATCTCTCGATAGCCGGACACCATCAGCCTTCTTCACCACGCTGACTTATGCACACTTTCATGTTCAGCGTTTATGTGGGGAAGGTGATCACACAATGATGGTCTTTGTTCTTTGTTGTCTGCTACCTGATCCCTTCATCACCTCGTGATCACACAGGCTTGTGTGCTTCTTCTTTTGGGGCTTTGTTGCTTCCAAGCTAGATGGCTGTTTGATTTGCCTTCAAGCCTTTAAGATCCCAGACACTATATCTTTTGATAGCCGGGCACCATCAGCTTTCTTCACCACGTTTGCTTATGTACACGTTTGTCTTTAGCGATCATGTCGGGAAGGTGGGTATCATGGAATGACCGTTTAGTTGAGCAAGGTGCTCTTGTATTAAGGGAGTGCGTGCGAGGAGGCCCAATGTCCACCTGCTACCCTAATACTGAACCTATAAATATATGTGCATGGTCTATTTCCCCCATAATCATAAATATATTTACATATGTACATTTAGGCTTCTATGTATGCCCTTTGGCTCTTACTCCTTTCCTCCATTTCTTTATGCTTGCCTCCTGTCCCACTACCATGTTCAGCCTTCATTCTGGTTTCAGTAATTCCTCTCAGTTACCTTGCCCTTGGTCATTCCCTACCAGTCCTCCCATCCCCTCCCTGCCACTGGTTTTGAACCACTCGTTGTTCCCTTGTCCCTGGGTTGGCCAACACCCCCTCCCTTCCCCTACCTCCTGCACTCTCATGTTCCACTGGGACCATTGGTCCTGTTATTTTCTTTTCACATTGTTTGTCCAGCCTATCTTATCTAGGTGGACCTGCAGAGATAATAATAATATGTGCATAAAATTGCGGATGGCTTTGACAGCACCAAAGTGGCACAGAGGAACATGTCAACTGATTCTTAGTAGTCTTTTCCTAGAAGTTGGTTTTGGGCTCAAAGGGTATGCATTCTATGAAAAGTTTTTGAAGGGGGTGACACGTTACTCTTTCAAATAACTTTCTGCATTTATACCTCTTCCAAGAATATTTGAGAATAAAAGTGCTCCCTTACTTTTGTTAACAGGGACTATTAACAACCATTTAAAAAAGAAATATCATGCCAATGTAATGAATGAAAAAATCATGCCAGAGTAGTGAAGTGGTTTGTAAGCCAGAGTTACTTGGGTCAAATACAAGTTATACCACCATTGGTTGGGTAGTTGTGGGAAGGTTATTCTACCTCCCATATATTCCTTTCTTTCTTTAAATGGGACAAGTTTCATCATGAGCTTTTTTTGTAAGGCTTAAATAATTAACAAAGTAAAAACCCTAAAATAGGGACAAGTCAGAAACAAGCACTCAATAAATGACATGCATTATTATTATAAGTACCATTTTACGGATTCTATTGGGACTTCACTGTACCAAAAAGAGCTAGTCGACAGTGTACCATTTCAGGAGGAAGCAGAAGAGCAAGAATCAATGGTGCTGGAGGAAAACGCTGCATGAGAGCATTAGCCAACAACAAGGCTCTAGGAATTGATGGAGTGCCAATTGAAATGTTTCAGCACACTGATGAACCACTGGAAGCACTCACTTGTCTATGCCAGGGAATTTTGAAGACACCTACTTGGTTAATTGACTGGAAGAGATAATTATCTGTGCCCATTCCAAAGAAAGGTGCCCCAACAGAAGGCTCAAGCTATAGAAAGGTATCATTGATATCACACACAAAATTTTGCTGAAGATTCTCCAACAGAGGTGCTGTAGTACATTGATAGGGAACTTCAAGATTTAGGCTAGATTCAAAAGAACTTGTGGAACATGGGCTATCATTGCTGATGTCAGATGGATCTCAGCTCAAAGCTGAGAAGGTTCATTTG
>NW_022109491.1:52475934-52478901 GCF_000313985.2 Echinops telfairi
CAAGGCACCATACTAGGGCAAACTGACATACACCGAGAAGAGTGCAGCATCAGGATCAGAGGAAGGCTTATTAACAAACTTCCATATGCAGATGACACAACCTTGCTTGCAGAAAGTGAGGAGGACTTGAAGCACTTGCTGGTGAAAATCAAGGATTGCAGCCTTCAGTATGGATTACAACTCAATGTAAAGAAGATCAAATCCTCACAAATGGACTAGTAATGGGTAACATTGTGATCAATGGAGAAAAGTTTGAAGTTGTCAAGGATTTTGTCTTGCTTGGATCCACAACCAATGTCCTTGGAAGCAGCAGTCAAAGGATCAAAAGACATATTGCATTAGGCAAATCTGTTACACAAGACCTCTTTAAGATTACTGAAAAGCAAAGATATTCCTTTGAGGGCTAAGCTGCACCTGATCCAAGCCATGGTGTTTTCCGTTGCCTCATATGCATGTGAAGGTTGGACATTGAATGAGGACCATAGAAGGATAGATGCATTTGAAATGTGGTGCTGAAGAATAATGAAAGGACCATGGACACTAAAGGGACAAACAAGTCTATCTTGGAAGAAGGACAGCCAGAGTGCTCCTTAGAGGTTAGAATGGCAAGACTTCATCTATCATCCTGTGGACCTATTATCAGGAGAGATCAGTCGCTGGAGAAGGACCTCATGCTTGGTAAGGTGGAGGAAGCAAAAAGGAGGAAGGCCTTCAAGGAGATGGATTGACATTGTTACTGCACTAGGGCTTCAAGCATAGGAACCATTGTGAGGATGGTGGAGGACTTTGTGGTGTTTTATTCTTTTGTGCACAGGTCGCTGTGGGTCACCATTGGCTCCGTGGCACCTAACAACAACCGCAATAGTTGACTGCATGAATTTTGTAATAGCTATTGGTTATTTGAGCATTGTTATTTGAATTACTTTTCCACATAATTTGTTTACTTGGAACATTTTCTCAAGAATTTGGAAATACTTTACACATGTATTTACAGGTATAATAATAGATGTAACACTTTTGGGTGATTTACATATTGGAGATATTTCTCCAGGTATTTCTACATCCTGTAATATGGCATATACTGGTTTTAAAGATATAAAGGTTAAAAAAAATTGCCATCTGATGTATCTGCCTTTTCCATTATGAATTATATTTTAAGAGCATAAAATTATTTTTTGAAGTATAAATATTTATTTTAAAATTTTCTTTATTGATTCTTTTATTTAGCAGTTCATTCCTTTTACAACTCTTCCTTCATGGCACCAAGTATAGTCTTTCAATTTAATGAAATTTGCCTTTCTTCAGCTTGAAGTATATTTTTAAAAATTTTACTTTACTTTCCAGTTCATTTCTCCATATCACTTACATTTTCTTTCATGATCTTTGTTTTCTTCTTATGTTTACTAGGAGAAACTTTTAGCTTGGTCTTCATCCCCACTATGTCATTCCTCAACTCTATCACTGTGGGATAGTTCAAATACATGTATATTTAAAGACGTCTCTTTGAAAGAGGAGCCCAGGTGGTTATGCCTTAGGCTGGATCCCCATGGTGGGCAGTTGGAAACCACCAGAGGCTCTGTTGGAGCTGATTCTCCATAAACAGTTAGAGTCTCAGAAACCCACAGGGGTGCAGGGGTGAGGGGAGGGGGGATACTCTGAGTCATCTGTGAATTCATGGCAGCGAGTGTTTTGAAAATCATATTTTTTAGCCTGAGATGTAGTTACTTGTGCTTAAAGATGTTCTATTTTCTAAAGGATCTCTAAGGTCATTAATATGATGCAAATTCATCATCATTTCTCTTTATTAAGAACTTATTTTTAATAATGTGGGTCTCTGTCCTTCAAATGGCACATGGGACTTGGTTTTATGTGTTTTCAATTTATTTTTATTTTCTTCTTGTTTTTGTTTGTGTGCATTCTCATTTGTGCGGCTTTGAGTGAAGGCCCACGTTGTGCGGTTAGGTGTGATATATCAGTTGATGTCGGAATTTTAGTGTAAGCCAAGGTGCTCCCATCCTGTGAGGACCAAAAATGCCAGTGAGTGCCACTTGGGCCCAGTATCCACGCAAATTTTTCAGTATAAAAAGAAAAGAAAAGAAAAGAAAAGAAAACTAACATATCTCCTGGAGCAAAAATGAACAACAATTGGTCAATTGTCCATATTGAAACTTTTTATTTTAATTGGAAAAATAAAGAACAGAAAAATAGGATCAGTTGATGAGATTAAATGAATGCTGAAGGACTACAAACGCTTTGTAACTTCTGGAATGTATTTCCAGTTTGACAAGATGGGAGATGGGAGATGGGAGGCAGTGAGCTGGCGAGTCTGTCTGCTGCACTATGTGCCACTCCTTCCAAGACCCTTCTTTTTGTAATAGAATGCTTTTGTTTTGTAAGAACTCTAAACACACAGTACAGGTAAAGTCAGAATTTCCATATTGAATGAGTTAACAGTGTTTCCTCTATTTACCTTTCCCTTGAATATAACTTACGTCATGATCTGGAGATTTCTGTTTTATCATATTCAGAAACATGACCTTGAGATCGATGATCCCATATTAACATTTCTTACACTCAAGTAGAAGTCCAGACCCCTTACAGAGGGTTGTGGGGAGGAGATGTGCCAGTCAGGGTACACGGTAGCAACACTGAAACATATAACTTTGCTCTAGTTCTTAAATGCTTCCCCTCCCCCCCCACTATCATGATCCTAATTCTTCTACCTTACAAATTTGGCTAGACCAGAGGATGTACATTGGTACAGATAGCAACTGGAAACACAGGGAATCCAAGACAGATGGCCCCTTCAGGACCAGTGGTGAGAGTGGCGATGCCTGGAGGGTGGAGGGAATGTGGGGGAGAAAGGGGGAACCGATTACAAGAATCTACATATAGCCTCCTCCCTGGAGGGTGGACAGCTGAGAAGAGGGCACGGGGAGGTGTCAGACAGTGTAACATATGACAAAA
>NW_022109491.1:52479926-52503189 GCF_000313985.2 Echinops telfairi
GTTGGAAATGGTCCTCTTCTCAAAAGCAAGGACTAGTTTCCTCCTGAGTGAAGGATAGGTGACTTTCATTCATCCATTCATGGACATTCCCTAGTACCCGTTATGTGATTGACACGCTCCCGGGTAGCAGTATACTCATTATCAGTTGATGTATACTTTGGAATTACATCATAAAGTACAAAGAGTTATGCATAAAAAGATGATTGAGTGACTAAATCTCCCAATAGAGAAGGTGTGGGAGACAATTTCACAGATAAGATGACATTCGGGTTTTTTATTCAGGAATAGGTAGAGGTTTTCAGGCAGATAATTTATGTGGGTGTCAGAAGGTGGGTGTGAACAGGCAACCCAGATAAAAGAACACAGTGGAGCGATATCGAGGCACATGGTGCATTTCATAAGTGTTAAGTAGTCTGTTCTATTCCTCTTGGTTCTGTAAGAGGATGGAAGTGAACAATTACGAGTTGACTTGAGGTGGGTTCCTAAAGGAGGTATGCACCCGGTGCTAATTATCTCCCCTGGGATACAGAGAAACCCAAGTATACATGGTGTGTATTTTAACACATAGTGCTGAATCATTTATGTTGTGGACCACAACACCCTTGATTACCCCAAAAGGTACCAAAATGTGATTTCCAGAGGGTTGATAGAGAGCTGTACTTCAAAGTATACACCAACTGGAACTGAATATAGTAGGATAAGTCAGAAAATATTGTTACATAATTATAGAAAAGTTTTATAAAACAAAATGTCAAAATATGAAGTAACTACTTCTTACCACACTCTAACCTCCTTTTAAATCTCTACATTTCTAAAGGCACTGCTTCCATCTCTCGAATTCCCTAATTTGCTTTGTAATGATCCTGTTCTTTTCCATTTACCCAACATAACAACAACAGTTTGGCATCTTTGAAGGACTCAAATTACATTGCCTTGAAAAGTTCATTGACTTTGGGAACAAAATGTTTGCAAAGGGTAAAATCAGGCCTGTAGGACACGTAGGGTCAGGGTTCCACCCCAATTCTCATAGGACAGCAATTCTTACTTGCAAAGAATGAAGGTAACATGTCTTGATGGAAAAAACATTCCCCAGCACAACTTTCCTGGAAATTCCCCAGCACAACTTTCCTGGAGTTTTTCCCCACCGATGCATTTTCAATTTTCTTAAAATTCTTTCCCAATAAGATCTCTTTATTCTGTAATCTTTGAGATAATCTATCAAGAATATTGTTGATAGGTGTCAAAATACCACCTTGAGTAGGCCCCACCTGGATTTAGAAAACAGATTTGATACCTTGAACGCTGATGACTGAAGAAAGATATGATGAGCTGGCGGATGACATTAAGAACACCATCAATGAGGAAAGCTAAGGTAATGAAAAAAACAAACCCAAAGCAGAAAAGACCAAAATGCGTATCAGAAGAGATTCTGAAACTTGCTTTGAACAGAGACTAGCGAAAGCAACGAAAAGAAATGATGAAGTAGAAGAGCTGACCAGGAAATTTCAAAGGGCGGTTTGAGAAGACAGAGTCGAGTCCGACAATGGAAAGCACAGAACTAGAATTAGAAATTCAAAAAAGGAGAACTGACTTGTCGTACCTCAAGGTGAAAGAATTTAAGAATAAATTTAAGAATAAACTCAACTTTCAAAAAAACACTGAATGATGCAGGAAGCATTACACTAATATGGAAGGAATCCATAGAGTTACTGTACCCATAATTGGGTGACATTCAACCATGTAGAGGAGTCGAATATAATCAAGAACAATGGTTTTCAAGGATGAAGTCTATGGTGCGTTGAAAGCATTAGTGCAAAGCAAGCCTTCAGGAATTGATGCATCCCAATGGAAGGGTTTCACATCACTGATGAAGCGCTGGTAACACACATACAGTCTTAGTCCCCTCGCCCCCGCCCCCCGCCCCACAACAGTTGCCATAACACTCTGAGATGGCCTCTCTGCCTTTAAATGACAATATTGGATTTGACCAATACATGGTACCTTCTGATATGGCCCCTTGCCATAACTCGATATTATTAGCTTACAGTAAATATTATCAGAGAAACATGATGTCACATAAATGTGATAGATTTGCTAAACTTTTGAACAATTGTCATGCTTGCTAAAAAGAAAGGCAACCATGAACGCTCTGTGTTATCAACTGTCCTGGAGTCAACTTCCAAGTCATGGCAACTTTATGCACAATTGAGCACAGTGCTGTGTTCTCTTGTGCAATACCTACGGCCAGTTGTGAGCTATAATATCCGTGTGATTCATGGTTTTCACTGATTAAATTTCAGCCGCAGTTATATAGGCCTTTTTCCTAGTTAACTTCAGTTCAGATCGGCAGGAGCATGTTCAGTGTCATAGTAGCACAGAAGTCTCTACTGACCTATGTTGGTAGCTGGGAATAAGGTACATTGGCTGGGAATCAAGCCCAGGCATCCCAAATGGAAGGCAAGAATTCCTGAGTAAGTTAACCCAAATAGAAAAAAACCCTTCCAACTCATTGCTGGATATCTATAACTGAAAGTAATTAGAACGATTTAGTCATGCAAAAGTTTTCACATATGAGTATTATATTTATTCCTCACCAGTACCAAGAATTGTAAGAATTAGGTTCCATTACTATTCTCACTTGACAGATGAAGAAACTCTGTTTTAGTAACCTGTTCAAAGTCACACAGCTAGTCAATGGTGAAACTGGGTCATAAATTGTATTTCTTTAATCATATGTTCTTCAATGTTCACAAATATTCCTTGTCTGAGGCATATTATACATGAAATGTACACAGTAGTGTAAAGAATCTTAATATGGTCTGATGGATTTTAAGGTCATATTTGTAAGCATGATAAACCAGAATTCTCCAGAACCTGAGGTAAGTTATCTTCAAGGGAAAGCTATATAGAAGCAACACTGTTAACTCATTCAATATAGAAATTCTGACTTTACCTGTAATGCGTGTTTACAGTTTATTCAAAATAAGAATTTTTCTATTGAAAAAAAAGAGTCTTGGAGGGAGTGGAACGCAGTGCAGCTGATAGGCTTTCCTGTGCAGCTCACTGCCTCACCAGCTCCCAGCTCCCATTTTGCCAAACTGGAAACATTCCAGAAGGTGACTAACATTTGTAGTCTTTTAGCATTCTTTTTATCTCGTTAACTGATCTTAGTCTTCTGTTTGTTCTATCTTTTTTTTCTGTTGAAAAGAAAGTGTCAATATAAATAATAGCCCATTTGTTGTTCTTTTTGCTGCAGGAGATATGGTAGTATGTTTTTATAAATGAATAACTTATTGTTGGTTCTAAAATTCATCTACCACTTCAATGATCAGGTATTTTATGATCATATATACTGTGCACATGTTTATATGAGGTAGCACACATGCATGTGTGAGAGTATGTGTGTGTATACTGGAAAATGTTACTGATAACTCTTAATTAAAATATTTTAGAAGAACTATCCAGGCTTAGCACTTAGATTTTGAATGTGAGGAGCTGCGATTAGCTTTGTCGTACACCTTGGGGGAACAAAACTGTATAACATGTATAATGTGCTCTCCTTCACCCAGATAGAGGAGTAGGAACAAGAGTGGGAATGGTTAATCCTTTTCACAGGGGATGGATTGGAAACTGAGCTTTACAAACGAAACCAGAGATAATTTCCCATCTTCATTATTATTGGAAATAAGTTACTTTGCTTTAATTATCCACTGCTTGTGTCGTCCACATAAAATGCTTTTCCTTTTATTTGAACTGCAAACAATTATCAGCAGAATTATTCATTGGAATATGGAATCCACTTTTTTGATCTCTAGAAAGACTATTAATAATGAATGAGGATGATATTTATTTGTCACAACTTCACAAATAGCAATTGAAGACAGCTTCTAAATTCTTTGCTTGTTCAATCCTCTTTGCTATTACTGAAACTCATCTTAGGAGGAATGCAAGAATGTAGAAAAATAATATGAAGGTAAAAACAACTTCCCTGTTTATTATTTTTCTTTTCCTTTTTTTTAACTTCTTCTCTTCCATCCTGCTTTCTCAACAAATATTAACGAGTGCCCAGTATGAGAAAGCGAGTCTGGTGGCACTAGACTGCTAAGTACAAGGTCAGTTGGTCAAATGCACCGCTGCTTTTCATGAGAAAGAGGAGGCTGTCTGCAATGATAAAGATTTATAGCCTCGAAAGCCCTACAGAGGGTCAGTATGAATCCTAATTGCCTTGATGGCAGTACGTTTGGTTCAACAAAGGAAAAATTCAGTTGACCAAAATCAAACCCATTCCTGTTGAGTTGTTGTCAACTCAGAGCCACCATACAGGAAAGAGCAGAGTGATCCTTATGGTTTCTGAGACTGTCAATGTTTCCCAGAGCTGCCAACTCTTCTTTCTCCTACAGAGTGACTGCTGGACTGGAACCACCCACCTTGTGGTGAGCAACTCAGCAGTTAACTCGCAGCGCCACTACCACTCCTAAAATGCTCTGTGAAGTCAAGTTAAGTCTCTTTGCTAGTGAAAAAGTTGAATAAGACATAAATTTTGCCTCCCAGGAGATAATAAACATTCAGAAAATCTTGATACTCTCAAAAAATATGCCCTGAGACTGTCCTGAATCCCCATACTCATGAATCTTACTATAGCACACAATTTCCTCCATAACTTGCTATAAAATATAACTGAAAAATTTAAGTGACCCTTTTGGACCTTTAATGATTCTATAAATACAGGACTGAAGCAATTTATAACACTATTAAAATAAAATTTGTTATTAGCATAAACTATACCACGCTATGTCTCACTTGAACAATTTTTACACTATCCAGAGTACTTACTAAAATAGTTCCATGAATTACTTTTCTCTGGTTCCATACTCAATGTATAGTCATATTTCTGAGCAAATGAGTTTGAATCTCTGCTCTTAAATATAGATTAAACAATACTGTGAGGCCTAAAGACATCACTTCTTCTCTTGTTTCACTTCATGTTCATTACTGGCAGCAGAAGTCAAATATTTTATTAAAAACAATTTTCCCTCTTGGAAGAACCAATGTGTTAGTCCTCTCTGGCACGTGCATGGGGCATTCAGAGCAGGGATATCATCCTCCAGACTCCCAGCCCATTGGAAGGTGGGTGCTACAGGAATCACGGTGAACCCCAACTTTGGAGTAGTTGATTTAAATCAGAGCTTCAGGAAAAATAAAATGTCCCATAAATGATAACCATTTAAAGCTACACACACCTATACACTTATACATGTATGTTACCACATTTAGGCAATCCAGGGCAGAACCGAAACAAAAAACCAAACAACTACCACAAATGTATTGCCATCGATTCAACTACGACTCATGGGGCCCCTATCGCTACAGGTGCCCCTGTGAGTTTTTGAGATTGTAACCTTTTATGGGACTCGAAAGTCTTAGCGGGTGGTTTTTTGAACTGCTGGCCTGGAGGTTAGCAGCCCAATGCGTAGCCACTATGCCACAGGGCAGAACAAAACAGAGTTAATTCCAAAGGGGACGAGCTGAAAACCCATTTATATTTAGAAGCTGCAGGAGAGATCAAGAAAGGTTTAAAGAAAGAGCCAGCACTTCCCTAGAATTTCCAGATAGGTACAATTTAGAAATGTGTCGAACTCAGAGTTATTTTTTTGCTTTTAAGATTTATTGATTTTTAACTTTTGATTGTGACGTGCTTACAGAGTTCATTGGCTTTTCATTTAACAATGCATCCACGGCTTGTTTCCTGGTGAATCCAATGATTCCAGTCCCTACCCTCCATCCCCAACACACACACACACACACTCTCTCTCTCTCTCTCTCTCTCTTTCTCTCTCTCTTCCTACTTTCTTATTGTGTTTACTATTTCCATTTGTTCCCCCCGTCGCCCATCCCTTCCCACTTTCTGAGCTTTATTCTTGGGCCAATGCTGCCTTTTTGTCTCTTATGGTTGATTGTTCTAAGGAGCCTATGCCTCCCTGACAATATCGTTCACCTGATATTGTTGTTACATGCCACCGAGTCCGTTTCTCTGTGTAGACACCTTATGCACAACAGAGGGACACAATGCCCAGCGCCATCCTCACAACTGGTGTTCTGCTGCAGCTCCTTGTGGCAGCCGCTGTGTCTGTGGACCCTGGTGAAGCTCTTTCTCTCTTTCTCTGGCCATCAACTTTACCCATCATGATGTTCTTTTCCAGGGACTCGTCTCTGATAACATGAACATCTTGCGACCCTTGCGTCTAAGGAACATTTTCACTTCTTCCAAGTTAGTTTGTGCGTTCTTCTGGTAGTCCATGGTACTTTCAATCGTCTGTGTCAGCACCATCATTCGTCGATCGACTCTTCCTCTGTCTTCCTCAGTCTGTGTACAACTTTCACATGCTTATGAGGCAATGGAGGAAACCACAGCATGAGTCAGGGGCACCTTATGTCTCAAAATGACACCCTTTTCTCTTCAACACTTTAAAGAGGTTGTGCGCAGGAGATTTTCCCATTGAAACACGACATTTGATTTAGTGGCTGCTGCTTCCATAAGCATTGAGAGTGGGTCCAAGCCAAATGATATCCTGATAATTTTGATATTTTCTCTCTTTATTATGATAGTATCTCTTGGTTCAGTTGCTAAGATTTTTGTTTCCTTTACATTGAGTCACAATCCATATTGAAGGGTGCGGTCAATGATCTTCTTCAGAAAATGATTCACTTCCTCCGGGCTGTCATCTCATGGGGTTATGTCATCCGCATGTCATAGATCATTGATGGCTCTTCCTCCAGTCCTCACACCTCTGTCTTCAGTCGATAGTCCAGCTTCTTGGATTATTCCATATCTTCTACTAAATATGGCTTACCTTTCTGGCTGCTCTCTGTTAATGTGCTGCGGCAATAATTTTAAAATTATCATTGGCAAAACTATAGTTCCACGTGATATTAATGATAGCATTGTAGAATTTCCACATTCTATTGAGTTACCTTTTTTTGAAAAATGGCACTAGGTAGAGAGATCTTCCAGTTGGTTGGCCCTGTCTATTATTAGCCTGGAAATTGGTTCACAGGGGAAATTCAATTCTAGACCTAAAGAGTGACTCTTTTAGTTTTGAGTTTTATTCCAAGTTTTCTCTGATGGCATTCACAGTTCTGTGTTATGATCCTATTCATAGAGGTCAGCAGTGGTAGCTCCATGCTATCTCATTGTTCTGTGCCCTGGTGGGTAGAGTTCTCAAAATATAATGCTACTATGTTAAATAGAGTTTAAACACTAATGAAAACAGACAAATCTCTCAAAGAAATAAGAAAACAGTACATTAGCAAAATGGAATTCCACAATAAAATTAGGGCATATGAGATAAAAACAACATAATTCAAACTGGAGAAATATTGAAACCTTTCCCTTTGACATCAGGAATAAAACAAAAGTGTCTGCTCTCGCCACTTCTATCGAATATTATAGTAGAAGTCCTAGTTACAACAATAATAAAAGGAAAAGAAATAAATGCTATAAAGCCTGAAAAGACGAGCTAAAATTAGCTATTTTTGCAACGGCACAGCCTATATATGAAATATTTCAGAGACTCTAAGAAAGCAAAATCTGCAGTACAAAACTTTAGCTAGGTTTCAGGTACAAGTTCCACTAACAACTGTCAGCTGGGTTTCTATACACCAGCAATGAAAAGTCTGAGAAGAAATGAAAGAAACCCTTAATTTCCAATAGCATCTCAGAGAATGCAATACATAGGAATAAGTTTATATAGAGATGTGAAAGACATATGCATTGAAAAGTATAAAACATGGCCAAAAGAGATTAAAGGAGACTTAAATAAATGAAAATATGCTCCATATTTACAAATTGCAAGTCATTATTGTTAAAATGTCAGTTCTACTCAAAGTGATGTATTGATTCCATGTAGTCCCTAATAAAATGTAAACATCCTTCTTTGCAGAAATGTAAAAAGTTAACAAAAAAGTATTCCTCAATTTTATATGGACTGGCAAGAAACTCACAATAGTTAAAACAATGTTGAAGGCTATGAACAAAATAGAAGACTAGCACTTTTTAATTTTAGATATTATATAGCTACTGTAATCAGAACAGCCTGACCCTGGCATAATAATAGATATATTGACTAGTGGATTAGTACTGAGAGACCGAATTAGATTTACACTTACAGAAAAAATAAAACAAGATTCATGCCTCTTACCTTACACAAAATTGAATTGAAAATAGAGTAAGATGCTGTGTGAGTAAATAAAACCCACAAAATTGTTAGACACAAAGCAAGAGCCTAGATTTTAATAATGGATTTATATGATACAATGAGAAAAGAATAAACATCAATAGACAAAATAAATAAATGAGAACGGATAAAATCAGACATTTTTGTTTATTATATGGCTTTAAAAAAGTTAAAAGAAAAAATATCATTTGGGAGAATATTTTTGGAAACCAGATATCTAATAAGAATTGAATGATCAAAATATAGATAAAACTTAGACACTTTAACATCAATAATATCTGGGCTTTCTAGTCCATAAAGAATTATAGTTTCCAAACCTAGAGGGGTCTCTACCCTTTTCTATCAGGTGTCTGTGGATTGATATTGATACGATGGCAGCTGAGTTTTTGAGAGATTATCAATAACTCCTAATGAATGGCGACCAGCATATACTTGCTGTTTTTATGCACCCTTTGCTTTGTTGTGTTAACCCATTGGGCATGGTTCTTCAGCTCCAAATGAGTGTTACCATATCTCCAACCTCATGGTTTATGTAACTAGTAATGTCCAACCACCTAAGTTTCAAAGCTGTGCAAGTTAGCAATTCATGGACTGTAGTCTAAAAGGATGCCTTACACATGTATAAATCTCTTCCTAAATAGCACTTTACATTCAATACCATTGACTACAATAATGATATCATCAATAGAATTACCTTATGCCCTCAGGGATAATTTAAGATTTACTCCAATGAAATGATAATGATGTCTCTGAAGCAAACCAAAGACATATAACCCATAGTTATATGAATGGATTTTGACCTTCAACTGCATTGTGGCCTGACTATAAGGACAATTGGTTTTTTGACCTGGCCATGCTTGGGACTTGCCCTCATAAGGAGATCATTGAAGATATGGGTGTTATAGCACAGTGTGGTGAGGAAATCAGATGGTGCCTGTCTGGTGTCTCAAAAAACCCATCCATCTTAGTGAGGAGTCAGCTAAGTTCACACAGAAGAAGCACACCAGCCAGTGCGATCCAAATATTGTAAAGAATGAAATCCAAACCCGGGGGAGGGAATGGTACGACAGCCCACATTCTAAACAACCAATGTTTTGAAAACCATGCACTATTTTTTTTAAATGTACATTATTTTTACAAAATCTAAAACATTTTACATAGTTGTGTGGGCTCCCTGTGGTTCTTCAAACCTCTTGGCTCATGCTTTGAAAACCATGGGGATAAAATCACACACACACACACACACTGGTAACTCAAGAAAATTGTAAGACTTTGCCACTTAGAATCCCAGTTCATAATGCACAGATTTATTCCAAACCGGTGATCATCCTGCGTCTGCATCAGTGTGCACCTGTACACCAGTTCGTTCAGGAATATGCTGTCCTAGATTCCCTAGAGTGCAATTAAGAAAAAGTCCCAGGAAAACAGTGTATTATGAAGTTCTCCTGGACCAGTAAAATTCAAGGCAGATATCATTTCAGAAGGTTATTGTGTCAGTCTTGGTATACTAGAGAAACAAATTTATATAGACACATATCTGTAAAAGAAAGAGGTTTATATACAAGGGCAATTGAATATTGAGAAAACGTCCCAGTCCAGTCCAGATCAAGTCCAAAGTCTGATATTAGTCCACATGTCCAATACCAATCTATAAAGTCCTCTTCAGACTCATGAAACACATGCAATGATGCTGAATGCAGGAAGATCACAGGCCAGTGGGTTGGAAGTCTTGTGGATCCAGTGGCGTTGTAAGCATCTCAGTGCTAGCAGGCATCTCTACATGGCTTCTCCAGCTCCAGAGGTCTAGTTGCATCAGGGTAGGTCCATGTGGCTTCTCCTGCCCCTAGGGCATAGCATCATGTGTCTTGTCAGTAGAGCATCTCTCAGGGAGTGAGCAGAGAAAGAAAGAAGTATCTCCTGCCTCCAAGGAGGAAAATTATAGGAGTTCCCAGAATTCTCAGGGAAAAGTCATGCCCACACAGAGGCCTCATTGGCTATTGATAGACTAGACTCCACCCCTTCACTCTTAATCCTCTCCAGTCTCAAATTGACACCTATGTAACTACCACAGTTATGAAGCCTATTTATTGAGGGAGATAATTTATGAAGAAACATTAAAAACATTGAAAATTGCATTAGTGAGAAAAAGGACAAAAAAAAATGCCCTGAGGAATTTTCCCCACATTACAATATTGCTCCTGGTCTTTCTTTGAAGGTATCCAGGGCTGTTCTATGAGAATTGTGTTGGGAAATGTTAGCCCATCTACCAAGCTATCAAAAATCGCTCCCTCAGTCTTTTTTTTGGTATCAAAGCGCATTTAAAAAGAGCAATAGAGAGGAACCCAAAGAACATTTTAAGGGAACACAGCTTGAGTCCCTTGAGGATGCCCAAACTGCCATTCTGATGTGATGTGGTTTGAAGAGCACAGAATTCTTAGGAAGAAGTGTTAGAGAGGGGGAAATTCTGATTTGAGAAGTATATAGAACAAACAGAGATTATGTTGTGAAACAATACCTTCATAGCTTGATATTTTTGTTCACTTAGAGGGTTCTGTGAGTATCAGTGCTTTTTTACGTATTCTAAACATGATCATACGTACACACAAACAGAATTACAGACGCATTTAAAAGTATAGAAGAATATGGGTCTAACCCATGTTGAATTGCAGTGCCAGTGGAAGTAAAAGGATATAAGCCCCAACGTTTATCTATCTGTGCTACTGCTTTCATATTCCCCGAGTATCTCTGCAGAAGACCCACAAGTCGCAAACAAGATGAATACAATTAAATACATATATAGACAGATTTTACAAAACGTGTAGAATATTGCAAATAAAATAAAGCCCCAAATTACTTGATAAGTAAGATATTATACTGACAGCTGATTCAGTCTGTGTTCTTAATCTCTGTAGGATATAACATTAAATACTAATTACTATATTGATTCTAGAATACACGGGCTTTGATATCTTTATAATATCTCATCTTTGCACATACAATAATAAACTAAAGAGTTCCTTATATGTTAATAATGAGATTTCTAAAAGCACTGAGAAAACCAATTAACCTTCTAGCAGGATTTGACCTATGACCTAGATAACTATCTTCTCAGTAGCACCTTGACAACGCTATTGATTTTATAGTTTGAGAACTTCTAAGAATAACCATTAAAGAAGGTAAAACTATATCTCAATTTAACTCTAACTTAAAACATTTTCTGTCTATATATTATTTTGACTATTTTCACCTATAATATTAGCCATTTGCATTTTTTCTACTTTCAATCTTGGCTGAATTTTCTTGGTGTTTTAGTGTTTTTCTCTAAGGGCATTGGGTGGCATGTCCTTTGAATATGATCACATATTAAGAACCCTCGTCTTGTCTGGAATAATGGTGCCATGTATGCTCCTGTTCCTCAAATATATTATTTGATGCTTTATTTTTCTTCAATTTTCTGGAACTTGAGATTTTTTTTTTAATCGTTTTATTAGGGGCTCATACAACTCTTATCACAATGCATACACACATCAATTGTGTAAAGCGCATTTGTACATCATTCTCAAAACATTTTCTCTCCACTTAAACCCCCGGCATTAGGTCCTCATTTTTCCCTTCCCTCCCCGCACCCCACTCCCTCATGAGCCCTTGATAATTTATAAATTGTTATTTTTTCATATCTTGCCCTGTCCGACGTCTCCCTTCACCCACTTTTCTGTTGTCCGTCCCCCAGGGAGGAGGTCACATATAGTTCCTTGTAATCGGTTCCCTCTTTCCTACCCATTCTCCCTCTCCCCTCTCTGTTTCGCCACTCACACCACTGGTCCTGTAGGGCTCATCTGCCCGGATTCCCTGTATTTTTGGAACTGGAGATTTTTGTAATGAAATGAATTGTTTGTGTGTATGTCTTCTTTTGGGGGGCTTTGATCATCCATTCCCACCAAAATATTGAGACAGTTTTATATGAGTATCTGACCCATATTGTCTTTCAAGTACTTACTATTTTACTATTAGAGATTTAACTCTTTATGTCATTTAGAACGCACTTTGCTGTATGTTCCAAGATACATATCTTTTAAGTTCCGTCTTCCAAACGTTTAAGTAGTGCTTCCAATAACTTCCACTGCTGTCCTTTAACTCTGTTTCTCTTTAAAGCAACCCTCATGCCATGATTATCACTGCAGGTAGATTTCCATTTATCTCTCCTTTTCCTTTTAAAATGCATTGCTGTAACCTGTGATCCCACCTTTCCACAGAAACAACTCTTAACAAGGTCATCGATGAGGTCCGTGTTATTAAATCTAACCATCAATTTTCAGTCTTCATATGATTTGACACAGTTGGTCACTGTCTTTTCTTCTGGGAACACATCTGTCACTCTGTTTCTAGGTCAGTACAACCTCCTACCTCACTGGAAATTCCTTCACCATGTCTTATTTGTTCCTCCCAGTGATCCTCATTGGTGCACCAGCCCTCGGACTCAGTTTGTGGAATTCCTCCTTTCTGTCTTACTCCCGTTATGATTTCTTCCAAAATTCCTGGCTTTAAATTATACCTGTATGATATTCTGGCTTCCAAATTTATATTTGTAGTGTGGATCTCCCACCTGAACCCCTGGAACAGCTTTCGGGACATCCCTGCTAGGATAGGTTGTCTAAACAGATATGTCACACATATCACAACCGAAGTCAATTTGTTTAATCTTCTCTCCCAGGACTGCCTCTCTTGAGGTCATTTCCAAGTTAGTTGAGAGAAACTCTATATTTCTAGTCCTCAAACCAGAGTGGAGCCACCTTTGACCCCCTTTCTTCATATTCTACTCCAATTCATTCAGTCAGTCCTATTGACACCACCACCACCATTTTTAGGGATCTGATCACTCCTTAACCACCCCTGCTACTGGGAATATCATATAGTCACTAAATTATTGCAGAACACTTAGCTGGTTGTCTCCCTTTCTACCCCTTTTGCTTTACAGCCTATTTTTAACAATGAAACAAGAATAAACCTTTAAAAATGAAAATGAGGCCATGTGGTACCGCTGCCATGTGCTTTCCAATGGCTTTCTGCTCAGTTGAAGTCAAAGTTCGACCCTATCATGGCAGTTCCCACCCTAAGAGCATTGTGTTTCTGGTCTGATTTCCTACTACATTCTTGCTCTTTTATCTATACAAGAGGCACGTCTGATCCCTTCCTCATTCTTCAACAGTCAGGTGTTGTCTCACGTAGGTGCTTAGCAGTGGCTGTTCCCAAATGGAGGCCCTCCCATTGCTACGCGGGGAGTCACTCCTGCATTTCCTTCTAATCTTTGCTCACAATTACCTTCTGAGCTAGCCTATTTAAATTTTCAGTTTTTCTCCACATCACAATTCCTCTTTTCTAGTCACTAACATATTGTTACCCTTGTTCTTTAATGCATCTATATACATTAATCCCAGGTACGAAACTTAACATCTTTATCTAGCTTTCTGTCATTATTAAACCAGCAGGATTCAGTTTAATCTTATGGCTTATGAAGCATGTTACACATCTAGTAAGGCAAGACTTTCCTTTTTTATTCTACTTTTGCAATATTTTCTTAGTTTTTTCTTTTTTTAGTCTTTCATGTTAGGTTAACTTTAAGAAACAGACAAACAAAAAACCTTAGTGATTTTTAAATTTTTTTGTAACTCGACAAAGTGTTATTGAAGTGTCACTGTAGATCGGCATATCTTTGGAAAGAATTACTATCTGTTCATTGCAATATATTTTTCAGTCTATTATATTGAGTTTTCTAAGTAGACATAATGAGAATATTGTCTCTTTTAAATCATATTTATAGTTCATGCTATAATGCATTGGCTAGTCTTCCACAAAGATGGTAGTGCAGTGATTAACCCATTGGCTGCTAAGCATAAAGTCAGTGGTTCAAACCTACTCACTGCTCCCTGGGAGAAAAACATGGAAGCCTGTTTACATAAAGATGTATAGCCTGGTTGCATCCATTGGAATAAACTCAATGGTAATGGATTTGGTTTGGGTTTATTGGTTTAAGATTGATATATTTTATCATACTGAGGAAGTAGTTGATATTTCTCACTTAAAAATATTCAGAAAGAGTTGAGAAGTCTGTCTCATGCACTTGTTTATATGAATTGAACTAATATTGTATAGTTAAATAAATTATGTTAATAGATTTTCAAATATTAAACTAGATAATTAGAGAGACAGGTGGTTTTTAAAAACATGAGATTGAATTCCATTTATTAATTTTTAAATGAAGGATTTGCATCTATTTTCATAAATATCATGTGTTAGTCTGAGTAGACTAGAGAAACAAGTCCATAGAAACTCATATGTGTATGACAGAGAGTTTTATATAAAGGGTAATTGTACATTAAGAAAGCATTCCAACCCAGTCCAGTCCAAGCCCGTAAGTCTGACATTGGTCCATATGTCTGATACAAATCTATAAAGTCCTCTTCAGATTCCTGTAACACATTCAATGATGCTGAATGCAGGATGATCACAGACCACTGGGTAGAAAGTCTTTGGATCCAGTGGCATTACAAGCATCTCAGTACTGACAGGGGTCTCCATGTGGCTTCTCCAGTTCCCAGGGCAAGGGGTCTATCAGTGTAGTGCCATGTATCTTGTCACTAGAAAGTCTCCAAGAGAGTGAGCAGAGAGAGAGAAATGTCTCCCGCTCCAAAGAGGAAAATACAGGAGTTCCAAGAATTCTCAGAAGTCTATGCCCACACAGAGGTCTCATTGGTTATATCTTGATTGACAGGCCAGACTCCACCCCTTCACTCATAATCCTCTCAAACTGACACCATATTATTTAACTAGCGCATATGACTAGTAATTTTTTTGAGCTACCTGTGTTCATGTTGGAGTTAGTGATTCAATGTTACGGTATATTTAATAATTCATTGGGTAGCTCTATGTCTTGTTCCATAATCAGGAGAGAATGTACAGGGTGTGAGTGTGTGTTGTGTATGCATGTGTATAGATATGCATGCATATTATTATGGAGAGTATCTTCTCCTAATCATTTTTACGGTATTTATTGTTAAACACCACTTGGTCTGAAATCAAATTAAGATGTTTGTTATTAACTTTTCCCTTCGCAGGTGCTTCACTCACAAAAGATGAAATCATCTAATAAATATAAATCTGTACCAAAGACTCTCAATAGGAGGTGCAATCTTTTGTTACGGTAGCTGGGAAGCGGAGAGCTAACTCTCCAAAGGGGCATCAAGATAACGTGCTGATTAAGTGAAACCAGGTAGAATAGTACCGGTGATAGGGCAGAAGAGAGGTGGTATACTTACATGACTTGGGATTCTGGTTTAAAGTAGATGTTATCATATGGAGGCTTGCTTGGGACTGGGCCAAGCTGGTGATATAATACTTTAGGATTGGTTCACCAAAAGTGGAGTTCTTTGAAGAAAGTTTGAAAGATTAAAAAATTTGACAAGCCAGATGAGTAATCTGCTATTCTAAGATGAGGAAAACTACCCTAAAGAAGACAAGGTGAAATCATAGAATAGTCAAGAGGTTTCAAAACAATGCATTTAATTAACAACTCCTCGGTCTAGGTCAATAATTTTCTAAACTGTTAAAGTCACATTCATTCCACATATTCCAGAGTAAAGTCCTACCAGCATCAATATTAACTATCATGCCTGGTTTTCTTCAAAGGGAGGGTGTGGCACGGACAACCCTCGGATTGTTTCTTTTCATCTGACTGTTTGTAGCATAATTCTACTTCAACCGCAGATGCGTGTACTGCTTGGTGAAGGTCAGCTAAGATTATCATTCTTTTGCAATATTTTGCCTTGAAATAATCTTTGAACTTGTAGCTTTAAGAACTCTTAAGAACCAGCCACTCAGAATCATCAAATGTGTAGTAAAAATTGTGCAAAAAAGGGTAAACATGGTACTTTATGTTAGAAAATAAAAAGTAAACAAAGTGAACTTAAATATGCAAACAGTAATACAGCATCATATAGCCATGGAAAGGAATGCTGTAGATGTAGGAAATATCATGTTTTCAGAAATTTTTAATGATGTGGAGAAATTCTATACACACTACATTCATAGGGTACACAACTATACTAAATGAAGATGTATCAGACTGAATGAAAATAACAAAATTTTTAAAACAGTTATTTCAGGTTAGAAAGTTTATAATTGAATTTCATTTTCTTCTTTATCCCTTTTATATTATTTTCTGAAAATATTTCAAACAAATTATTATTAATCAGAAGAGAAAACCTAAGTAATAATAATAAAATTATTGCAATAAAATGATTTGTACATCAGCTGCCCACCAAAGTGAAAAAGAAAACAGAAAGCAAGCGTATCTGCTCACACAGATGATGTTGTAACGGAGGTGGGAGGGTAGGGGTCAGGAGGGGTCGGTTGTTAGGGGTTCACATGGGTTCGGGACAATTCATTTAGTGACTGTAAACATGATATGTAATATAGCAAATGGTAAGAGAGGATACGATTCTTACGACCACTTGTCCACAAGAAAGAGCATGCACTTTGCTATACTAAAAACAAAGAGAAGGTTCACATAGTTCAAACTGGAGACCCGTCTGATTTCACAAAGTGAAACTAAAAGTTCCAAAGTGATGGAGTCACAGAAGCAAACTTGTGAAGTAAAACCCGAAACTAAAGGTGCACAATTCGGATTGGGAGCTGCAAAATCAGGGTAGGGCAAAGCTACCTGGGTAATTTTGAGAGATTAGTTGGAAATTTGGACTATTTGAATTGGTTAGTTTAAATATGTGACTAATGGAAGATTGCCATGGTAGCTATCAGGAAATGTAGTAATAATTTCTTGTATCAAGACTCTCTCGTTTATTTTTCATTTCCTTAACCAGAAAGAAAAATGTGCTTTTATTTAAGTACTTGAGTCTGTCTAAGAGTTGGACAATGGCAGAAAGAATGTTTTGTTGTGCTGTTAAATCTCAGCGATTGGTGGCTTCAAGGAGAATACATGAAGACTAAGATGTACCCATACCTGGGCTTATCAAACTGATGTGAGTCAGGAGCCTTAATTTTGGAACTCTATTTAACACAAACGGAGACACTGCATGTTCCATGCTGCTCTTCAGTAAAAAACAACACGGAGGATTCACCAACTAAACTGTCAGCATCCAATCTGGGCTTCACTCTTTGTCATCCTTACTGGACTTCCCTTCCAAAGGAGCTGAAGTTGCATGCGTAATCATTTACTACAAGGTGAGGAATTCTATGATCCCGTGTTCCCAAGCGTGTAATGATGCCCAGCAGTTGAAATTACTGATTTACGGATACATGGTCAGCTGAGTTCACTAGTGAGTGGCTACCTCGAGAATGTATCTGGAGGCTCTATCTGGTCTCAGACACAAGTACAGCTCAAATGGCCAACAGAAACGGATGATGTCAGCGGGACAGCCCCCCAAACAAGATTTTCTCTTGCCCTCAAATTTCAACTTCTGAAAATAAAGAGAAGTATAACTGAGGTGGAAAACCTAAGGAGGCAATTAAAATGATGAAGGGAATGATTGAAGACAAATATTAAAATGATTCAGAATAGATCAAATAATACTGAGAGAAGATGAATGTTAAGATTATGAAAGGCAAATATAAACCCATTTTTTCAATACCAGAGTACATGTTTGAGGCCATAAAGTGAAATTTTAAAGTAAAAGAAGGAGTAGACACACCTTAGCCGGAGCAATGGGAAAGGAAGTGGGAAAGACAGTGAAAAGGGAAGGCAGGGTCTTCACTGTCTGTTACGTTCAACAACAGCCAGCGCAGTTGGCTCTAGCTCCGGATTTTCAGTTCTTCACATGATCCTTTACTTACCTTTTTAAGACTCAGATTTCTTGCATGAAAAATTAAGAATTCAACGACATGAGCTTGAGAATGCTTTCTGACTCAAAAAAGAATGTGTTTTATTTTGAAGACCATCCAATAACCACAGCCAAAGAAAAACCTATTGTTAGTTTGTTGCCATACAATTACTGAAAGGACTGAATTGTGGGCTTTGGGAAGTTTTTTGCATATAATACAAGTTGCTCCTCAGCCCAGGATCAATGGTTTTACTCCACCAGCGGCTCCTTGGGAGAAAGATGAGGCTGTCTGTTCCTGTAAACATTTACAGCCTCAGAGCCCACAGGGCAGCTCTACTCTGTCCCACAGGCTTGCTATACTTTGGAATCGACTCAGTTCGATGGCAATGAGTTTGCTTGGAATAATAATGTATTATAAGGGAATTAGTGATTATCTAAGGAGCCCTGGTGACTCAGTGGGCTATGGGCTGGCCTGAGCTATCTCCCACAGAACTCTTTATTCCGTAATTGTTCTGTGTTCCACCGTCCTCTCTACTGTTCAGCTATTGCAATGACCACACAGAAATCATGGTGTTCATGAGTGTGAGATTTATGATAGAAACGAACAGGTTACAATTCAGGTAAGGAATGTTCGATACAGTTGTTAATTTACAACACATTACAGAGTCCTTTTATGGCTACTGATCAATGCCCAAAGAGCACCACACTGCTGTAAGCTTCAATCTGCAGGCTTTTAGGTCCAGTTCCTTGAGTCAGAGAACCTAGCTCTCCAAATTAAGTGGCCAGGGCACCTCACTCCATAAGACAGGCTCCTGCCACAAAGCGCTCGACTTCACTCGCTCCCTTGGCTAGGATTCCATGGCTCGATCTCACGCTCCGATGCTTGATTCTGCTGCTGCTCCTCCGCTGTCATTCTTCTGGTGTCAAAGATGTCTTTCTGGATCAAAGGGGTTCACTGTGTTGGAAAGACGTGCTCCACTCCTGAATCTGCTCTCCTTGCTTCTAAGATGGCAATCACTCACAGCAGAATTACACACAATCGATCAGTATCTCCCCATGCCTTCTTATATCCAGACCACTACTGGGAAGTAGCCTGTGCTGGGAGACAACAGCTAGAAGAGCTAGACAGCAACCCACTGTCTTCCAGGCTACTCACCACTAAGCCAGGTGTTCAACTTGCCAGGCAATCGGTGGGGGAAATATTGAGTCTCCCTGTTCCCATAAAAGCTTCCAGTCTCAGAAACCCTATCTACAGTCACTATGAACTGAAATAGACTAGATGGCAGTGGGTTTGGCTTTTGCAAGAGTGCTAGGGATATCATGGTTAAGCACTCGTCTACTAACAGAGAGGTTGCTGGTTTTAACCTACCAGCCTATGCACTGAAGAAAGATTTGGAAGTCGATTTTCATGAAGACCGTAGCCTTGCAAACTCTGTCTTATATGGAGTTGGAATCAACACGGTGGAGGTAATGGGGTTGCTTTTTGTTTTGTTTTACTTTTTAACAAGACAGTGAACTAGTATGAATACGAGCTTCCTCTCCCAAGATAACTCCTTAAGGAATGAAAGCGAGATGGGAAACCGTTTTTGAACTTGCGCAATGGAACTTGACCCATTATTTCAATGGATAGTATCTTTACCCTCAGAAATAAGGAAGTGTTATACCTGCTTTGCCACCACTGGTCTGTGAGTTTGTCATATGCTCAGCCATAATATTCAAAAAGACAAAAAGCAAGCCTTGAGTTGCAGTACTGAAAGAATCTACAGGCAAAATATTGAATGATGTGGGAAGCATCCAATGAAGGAATAAACAAACAATAACAATACACAGAGTCAATGCACCAAACATCCCATCATTTCAGGAGGTAGCATATGAGCAAGAACCAGTGGTGCTGAAGGAAGAAGTTCAAACTGCACGGAAAACATTAGCCAAAAACAAGGTTCCAGGAATTGATGGAATGAATACCTTTCGAAATATTTCAACTAGTTGATGAAGCACTAGAAGGATTCACTTATCCATGCCAGGAAATTTGGAAAAGAGCTACTTGGCCATCAGACTGGGAAAGATTCACATTTGTATCCATTCCAAAGAAAAGTGACCCAGCAGAATGTTCAAATTATAGAACAATATCACTGATATCACTTACAAGTAAAATTCAACTGAAGATCATTGAACAATGCTTAACTGAAGATCATTGAACAATGCTTCCAGCAGTACATTGCCAAGGAGCTGCCAGAGATGCAGGCCAGATTCAGAAGGGGATGCAGAACAAGACATATCATTGCTGATGCCATATGGGTCTTGGCTGAGAGCAGAGAATATCAGAAAGATGCTTCATTGTGTTTTCTTGACTATGCCGAGGTATTTGACTGTGTCCATTATAGCAAACTATGGATAGCCATGAGAAGAATGGGAATTCCAGAACACTTCATTGTGCTCCTGTGGAACTTGTACATGGATCAAGAGGCAGTTGTGCAAGCAGACCAGGGAATTACATGGTTTAAAATCAAGAAAGGTGTGCCTTAGGGTTGTCTCCTCTCACCATACTTATTTAATCTGCACGCTGAGCAAATCATCAGAGAAGCTGGCTTACATGAGGAGGAGTGTTGTGTCCGGATTGGGGGAAGGCCTATTAACATCCTGTGGTGTGCTGATGAAACCACCTTGCTTGCTGAAGAAGATCACGGCTTGCAACCTTCAGTGTGGATGGCAGCACAATGCAAAGAAGACCCAAATCCTCACAAATGGACCAATAGGTAACGTCATGAGAAACAGAAGTTTGAAGTTGTCAAGGATTTCAGCTTGCTTGAATTCACAATGGATGCTCCTGGAAGCAGCAGTCAGGAGATTTAAAAAAAAAAAAAAAAAAAGAACTATATTAGGCAAAACTGCTGCACAAGACCTGTTTAGAGTATTCCAAAATAAGGATGTTACTTTGAGAACTACGGTGCGCCTTACTCAAGCCATGGTATTTTCAGTGACCTCATGTGCATTCAATTAAGAAGACCAAGAAAGAAACTATGCTTTTGAATTGTGGTGCTGAAGAATATGAAAAGTACCATGAACTGCTAACAGGATCTGTCTTGGATGAAGTGTGGTCTTTTTAGCCACATACAGATTGCTAAAAATCTGTCTTGGAAAAAGTATGTCCAGACTGATCCTTAAAGGCAGTGATGGCAAGGCTTCATTGATGGCAAGGCTTCATTTTACATACTTTGGACATGTTGTCAAGAGAGACCAGTCCCTAGAGAAGGAGATCCTGTTTGGTAAGGTAGAAGGACAACAACTACAAAGAGGAAGGCTTTCAATGAGATGGATTGGCACAGTGGCTGCAACAATGGGCTCGGGCATTGAAGCAATTGTGAGGCTGCTGCAGGACTGGGCAGTGCTTAGTTCTGCTGTACAGAATACTTTTTAGATACTCCTATTTCTCAAATATCTTCTAAGTGTTGGGTTTCCAGGGTGGGTGTACCTAACAATGTAACTGTGAGTTAAGGGAAAAGACACTTAGAAGATATTTGAGAAATAGGAATATATATATAAAAAAAAAAGATATCAGATTACTGTGTATACTCATGTATAAGTTGAGTTTTTCAGCACATTTTTAATGCCGTTTTTGTGGTAAAACCAGTTGCCTCGACTGATATTCCGGTCGGCTTATACTCAAGTATATAGGGTATATATTCCATCAGAGAAGGCAACAAAAAATCTGAGAGAAAAAATTAAAATTAGTCTAATAAAAACATCAAACAGAAAAGTTAAGAAAAATATTAGCAATTTAAATCAAGGAGAAAAGCAACTATCTCAATTTAAAAATCATCAAGAATTAAATTAAGTATGAAAATATAATTAAATTTTAAAATGCAACTGGTGGGATAAATAGGAGAATTCATACAGTGCATAATACATTTAACTCACTGAAAGGTAATATTGACCAAGTCTTTATTCAGGAAAAATGGAAAAACTCACAATGAAATACATAAAAGAAAAGATAAAATATGGAGGATAAAAAGTAATGAGACTAGTAACTGAAAATTGAGGTCTCAGAAAGGAATTTTTAAATTAGAGGAACTATTTGAAATAAATAATTTAAACAAAGAAACAAGAACAAAACAATAAATGAAAGATTATAAATGAAAAGTTGATGGAGTGTCAAAGGGGAGAGAGAAATGTCCATACTTAAAGATATGACCAATTTAAGAATAAGGCAGAAAACATTAAAGTTTACAGAGACAAACTCAAAATTAACAATAGGCATTTTTAGCAGAAATAATGGATGCAAGTATTTAAAACTGGAAGTTTACCTTCAGGTCACTTTATTCAGATATATATTTAAAGAAACAAAAATGACTCACTGCTATTAGTAGCTGCCACCTCATAGGAAGGTCATAGGATAGGGTAGAACAGCCCCTATGGGTTTCCGAGACTGGAACTCTTCACAGAAAGCCCTAGCTTCTCCCTCAGAGTGGTTCCGGATTCCCAACAGCTGACCTTGCAGTTAGCAGCCCAGTGCATTTCCACTGTGCCATCAAGGCTCCTGTTTAAATTTAAGGACATGATAAATATATTCTCATATATAGAAGAGGATCTCAAAATTTTGTCCTATAAAGAACAATCAAAATTTACGTGTGCCTAAGTAAGGGACAAGAGAAATCTAGAAGATGTTCCAAGATATACAGAATTAATGTGGGCAAATAATCTAAGGACAACTGCTATTCTATTTTAAAAATAGCAAGAAAATAGAGAGAGAGAGACAAAGAAAATATAATTTTAAATATAGATCTGAACAATCCAATATGGTAGTGTCTAACCATTTAAAATATCATTTTATAAAATTAAAATTGCTCTATTTGTAAAAGATACAACTGATCATAAAAATTACTGAAATTATAAAATAAATTATTAATTTTTAAATAAGTTGAGTGTTAAAATAATATCTTGAATATACTAGATGTGATTCTCATATATATAGGAGGTAGGGTGATAGTACACCATATGGTTACATATAGATTATTTTAAAGGCCCAATCTTTTGTTTGTAGTGGTGGGTTCAACTGTAACTAAATTTTAAAAATATTAAGTAAATAAAAGTTGATCATACAAAAACCTATGATAAGAATTTGGTATGAACCAAAAAGTAAGATAACTTCAATTCTGTGCACTTGAATTTCAATTTAAAATAATCATGCACGAGAAATTG
>NW_022109491.1:52503289-52518921 GCF_000313985.2 Echinops telfairi
TAACTGAAAATTGAGGTCTCAGAAAGGAATTTTTAAATTAGAGGAACTATTTGAAATAAATAATTTAAACAAAGAAACAAGAACAAAACAATAAATGAAAGATTATAAATGAAAAGTTGATGGAGTGTCAAAGGGGAGAGAGAAATGTCCATACTTAAAGATATGACCAATTTAAGAATAAGGCAGAAAACATTAAAGTTTACAGAGACAAACTCAAAATTAACAATAGGCATTTTTAGCAGAAATAATGGATGCAAGTATTTAAAACTGGAAGTTTACCTTCAGGTCACTTTATTCAGATATATATTTAAAGAAACAAAAATGACTCACTGCTATTAGTAGCTGCCACCTCATAGGAAGGTCATAGGATAGGGTAGAACAGCCCCTATGGGTTTCCGAGACTGGAACTCTTCACAGAAAGCCCTAGCTTCTCCCTCAGAGTGGTTCCGGATTCCCAACAGCTGACCTTGCAGTTAGCAGCCCAGTGCATTTCCACTGTGCCATCAAGGCTCCTGTTTAAATTTAAGGACATGATAAATATATTCTCATATATAGAAGAGGATCTCAAAATTTTGTCCTATAAAGAACAATCAAAATTTACGTGTGCCTAAGTAAGGGACAAGAGAAATCTAGAAGATGTTCCAAGATATACAGAATTAATGTGGGCAAATAATCTAAGGACAACTGCTATTCTATTTTAAAAATAGCAAGAAAATAGAGAGAGAGAGACAAAGAAAATATAATTTTAAATATAGATCTGAACAATCCAATATGGTAGTGTCTAACCATTTAAAATATCATTTTATAAAATTAAAATTGCTCTATTTGTAAAAGATACAACTGATCATAAAAATTACTGAAATTATAAAATAAATTATTAATTTTTAAATAAGTTGAGTGTTAAAATAATATCTTGAATATACTAGATGTGATTCTCATATATATAGGAGGTAGGGTGATAGTACACCATATGGTTACATATAGATTATTTTAAAGGCCCAATCTTTTGTTTGTAGTGGTGGGTTCAACTGTAACTAAATTTTAAAAATATTAAGTAAATAAAAGTTGATCATACAAAAACCTATGATAAGAATTTGGTATGAACCAAAAAGTAAGATAACTTCAATTCTGTGCACTTGAATTTCAATTTAAAATAATCATGCACGAGAAATTGTGAGTGATGATTGTTCCCTGTTAAACGTAGAGGAAAACATTGTGGTAGACAGAATTTTTCTTGGCTCTGCTATTTTCACCCTTTTTTTCTTTTTTCCTTTTAAACATTACTAGGTTTGACAAACCGTCACACAGTCCACTGGAGAAGGTCTTAGGAGCTTTTGCTCTTACTCATAGCTTCTTACGTTCTTAGACAATCCACAATTTGGCCTCCAGCCTAATTCAACTTCCCTTAATCCTGCTGTAGACATAGTACATTTTCAGTCAGAGGAGTTGTATTAGTTATCTCCTGCTGCAAAACAAATTACCTCCATCATTAGAGGCTTAAAACAATCATATTTATTATTTATCACTGTTTCTCTGAGTCAGGAATTCACACAGACAATAGTGGTTATAACTGAAGCCTACCTGATGAAAATTGATGTTCTTATTGCTAAGATCCATGCCATAATGCCTATTGTAGCTGTTTTTTTATCTGTTCAACAAGGAAGGCAAGTTTCAGTAAATAAGGGGGTTTATTTAGATAGAAGAGAAAGAAAATAAGTGAGAAACTTGGCCATAATATTCAAAAGCTACTGAGGTTAGAATTCCCAGTTCTCAAATTTTCTCTCTGCTAACGTAAAATAGTTGAGCAATTCCACCTCTATCATTTGCAATAGCCTGTACAAATGCTAAAGAGATAAAACAATCAATGTATGAGATAGTTGTAAAACTAATAGCTTCATTTTTGTTTCTGGGCCCCAACAGGACAATCTAGTGGGAAACAGGTGCCCTTACATCACTGCTTTTCTCTCTTATAATCCCCAAGTAACATCTGATCGGCACCTTGATGGTCCAACCCCACCCTTTGTTTTCTGCTCAGCTGAAATTTTCTTTCTTGTGCTATCCAGGATTCTTTTCCAGCACCATACTTTCCATGCATCAGTTCCTGTTAGCCATTAGTTGCAAGAAACAGTGTTCTAAGAAGTAAGGTCAACGCCCAGCTAGACACATCAGCTGAGCAGGAGCGGAGAAGCATCAGTTTGCAGAATATGCTCCTTTGAGGCAAGGATGACAAGACTTCATTTCATGCACTTTGCACATGTTGTCAGGAAAGACCCGTCCCTGGAGAGGGACATCATGCTTGGTAAAATAGAAGGCCAGCCCCAAAGAGGAAGGCCTTCAGCAAGATGGACTGACATAGTGACCGTGCCAATAAGCTGACAATTGTGAGGCTGGCACAAGCCTGGGCAGTGTTTCATTGTTGTACACAGGGTCACGATGACACAGGGTCACGATGAGGGGGACCGAACTCATTGGCACCCAACAACAGGAATAAGGGTTATCATGATGGCCTTTACACACTGTTCACATGGCTCACCTGATTCAGAGGCCAAGCTGGTATATAGAGGCTTGGATTAGAATGATTTACCTAGTTATGTCAGTTCCAAGTATGATCTCCTTGGATATTCAGGAAGGATTTTAGGACTAAATATAGATACTAAAGTTCCTACCTTAGAAGGAATCCGAGGTTTGGATCACCTTTCTTTTTTAACCCGTGACTCCAGCAGTCATCAGCCTTCACGAGTCTGTCTGTCTTTTTTTTTCCTGTGGAGGGACATCACATAAATAGACCTGGTTGTTTCAGCCAAAGGATAACAATAGTATCTTTGTGTGAAATCTCTGTTATTTCTGGTTTTCTACCAATACCATATTACAAATGATGAATTTTTACTTGAATGCTCAATTGCAATCACTTTATGCCCCTAGAAACCAAGTCTGAAATCAAGAGCTTGCCTGCCATTGAACAATTAACAGTTAACCTAGACTCATCTTTTTTTCAATTTGCTGATAAAACCAAAACTTCCTAAACACCCTTAATCCCATGATCATTACCAAAGATAATGATAAATGATAATGTTTCAGTGTTAATGAGGGAGTAAATAGCATATTAATGTCCTTTGCAGATGGATCTGCATTCGAAGTTGTTAACAGCAATGGGAACAGAAAGAAAGTACTAAAATTCTAAAGAAGTTAAAACATACAAGAGGAAACAGCAACAATGAAAATACACTGAGATTCAACTATTGTAACACGTATAATAATAAACCCAAACTAAGTTAAGCCCATTGCCACAGGGTCAACCTCAACTCAGATCAACTCCACATGACAGGGTAGAACTGACAACAGGAGTCCCAAGGTTATAATTTACAAATTATGATGTTGAAGGAAAATATTGAATATACTGGGGACTGTCTGATGATATAGTGGTTACACTTTGGGAGTAGTTCAAAACCACCAGCAGATCTGAGAGAGAAAGAAGGGCTTTCTACTCCTGTGAATAGTTGCAGCCTCAGAAACTCACAGGGGTTTTTCTCGGAGTCAGTATGGCCTCAGTGGCAGTGAGTTTGGTTTGATGGCTGAAAGAAATAACAGATTTGTCAGCATGCTCCTTAGAAGGAAAGGTGGTTAATCTCCATCTCATGTCCTTCAGACATGTTATTAGGAGAGACTGGTACCTGCAAAAGGGCATGGTGTTTGGTAAAGTCATGGGTCCACAAAAAGGAGGAAGACCCTCAATGAAATCGATCGACACCGCGCTACAGCAATGGGCACAAAATCATAATTGTAAGAATGGTGAGGGACCAGGCGGTGTCTCCTTCTATTGTTGTCGCTGTGAATCAGAAGCACCGTGGTATCTGACAGCAACAACAGCAAGATTTACACAGACTATCCTGTTAACCTACCGCAGAGACTAATGCGTTAAAATTATCGATGTTTTAGTTGGTCACTTAGTGCCTTAACCTCTGGTGTACCACCAGCGCTCCTTCTGGAATGAACAAAGGTAAAAACAATCAACTATTATCCTGGAGAAGAGCCTGGTCACACAGTGATTAAATGCTTGTCTTCTAAACAAAAGGTTAACAATTTAAACCCACTCAGAGGCTCCCCAGGGGAAATACTTCGACAACGACTTCCATAGAGAATTAGAGCCTAGAAAAGGATATGGGGAGATTCTGCTCTGTCATTGGGGTCACACTCCGTTGAATCCAATGGATGACAACTAACAACTTTGTCAAAGTCTTTGCCATCAGGCTTCGCGTGGGTCTAGGAAGTTCTCAGTGCAGCGCCCCAAGGGCCAAAGGACATCCTCTCAGCCTGACTTTTCTTTCTGGACAGGAACTTCCTCTAGTTTGGCTTGCTTGTTTAATCTCGATTATGTCTCAAAAAGCAATGCATCATGTTTCATTCACATAACTGCCTTTAATCTTGTCTTATTAACATAGTAGAACTTAGAATTTGCCGCATAAAGGATAATTGCATCAGATCACAACATTGAGGATAGTTATATAATACTAAGAATTATGGCCTAACTGAGTTGACACAAAGGTGTGGGGGTAGGGGCAACATGCAAATTAGCCATAACATATGTAGAACAGAATTCATAAATAAAAAGTAGTCATGTTATAATACTGTATTACATTATAAATTCAATCTATCTCTGGATCCTCACAAAATACTTGCTTTGATTTTGACTAAGCTCTTGCACCCTGATGACTTGCGGTTACAGGCGTAGTGCCACCACAGGAGTTGCTGGGCATTCTCATTGACATCGACTAAACTGTAAACGGAGCAAAAAAAAAAAAGACGTCTTTTGCCAGTGGCTTGAGCAACTTCCTTTCTAAAAAAGATAATAATGTTTGAATGCTCAAGAACAATTTAATTTTTGTGCTATTCATGCTGTAAGGGTAATAGATATAAGAAGACTTGACAGACTTTTAAGTTTAATCTATTATAAGCCTTATTATTCTCCATCACTTTTTAAAGGCTATATAATCAACAAAATAATTAATCAATCTTTATTTGTTGCATTTGCTTGTTTTCATGATGTAAATTTGGCCATGTAATCCAGAGAGACCAGTCTCTGGGAAAGGACGTTATGTTTGGTCACGTGCAGGGGCATCAACAAGAGAAAGACTTAGGACGATGGGTTGATACAGGGGCTACACGGATGGGCTTCAACATGACAGAGATTGTGCGGATGGGGAAGGACCAGCTCTGAGTGAGAACCAAATCAGCGACACCCACAACAATTTCAGCTGAGTTACTTGACATTACTGGATGTGGAGTTGGAGAGAGATGTGCAGTAATAGACCACTACATACTTAGTATTTTACTCACACATAGAAAATTGACTTACCTAGCCTGAAGAGCAAAATAGCAAAATGTAATAAAATCATTAAGAAGTGAATTTTTGCTTGCTAACCAAACCCAAAGGGTAACAGTTTGAACCAAGCATTTGCTGCTCAGGAGAAAAGACCGGCCGAACTACTCCCACATACAGCCTAGAAGGTCATTGTGAATAATTCTACTTTTCTGTGTTCTACCTTTCAGTTCTACCCTTTCACTGTGAGTCAGAGTACAATTAATGATGTACAACCCAAACAAAATAGGTTTAAAGTTTGTTCAACTTAACGTTTTAAATCATGACTATGTTTAATAAATGGCTCCAACAATATCGGAAAAATTAACAATTGTTCTCATGAGTTGGTATGAGCCGGCATCATTCCCTCTGTATTAGTGAGCCTCCCTATACTCAGGCCTTATTTCTAGCTTATGCCGGACAGCACTAGTTTTCACAACCTCAGAATATTCAAAACAAATCCTCTGCTCTCTGTCAACTATAATCACTATTTCCTTGTCCTTCTGAGCCCTTATAAGAATTATGAAAGTCATTTAAGACTCTGCCTTCCTCAGCTCTAAAAACTATCAATCAATCATCAGTTCCTATTTATGCTGCTTCTGAAATGGCTCTTAAATTTGTGGCTTTCCCACTGAATTTGACTCTCATAAAATCTTATCTTTATCCTAACTATAGATTCCTAATTGATAATATGTTCTTTACAATTCTGCCATTCTAAAATATGGCTGTATCCTCCTCCTATTTGAAAACGTCTTTGTTATTTTTGTTGTGTCAGGTGCCACGCAGCGGGCTCTGACTCGGTAGAGGTACTGCTTCTGGGTACAGCAGAGTACATCCTGGCCCCGTCCTGTGTTCTCCTCGCTGCGGCTGTGATAGCTGAGCTCTGGTTGCAGCCACTATGTCAATCCATCGCCTTGACGTGCTTTCTCATTTTTGCCGATTCTCCACTTTACTAAGCTTCATGTCTTTTTCCAGACATTCCTGATAATATGCCCAGAGTACCTTAAAGGAAATCTCACCCTCCTCACCTCTACAGAACATTCTGGCTATATTTCTTCCAACACAGATTTGTTTGTTCTTCAGGCAGTCCATGATATATTCAATATTCTTCATCAACACCACCATTCAAATACATCCATTCTTGTTAGGTCTTCCTTATTCATTGTCCAGGTTACATGTGCATATGAGGTGATTGAAAATACTGTGGTAATAATTTTTTGTCAGAATTTTGTAATTGATGTATGTATAGATTGTGTTAAGAGTTGTATGATCCCCCAATAAAATGAATAAACATTTTTTTTAAGTATTTTGTAAGACTTGTCCCAAGGAGTTGGAGATTGAAGAGATCTCAAATATCACACCCATTCAAGATATCACTTCACTCCATTTTCCCTCCACATCTCCTTTGAATGTATTCCTTCATATCTTAGGCTTCTGTGATTCATTACAGTGTCCCACAGAAACACAGAAATCACAGGAACTATCTCACAAGTTGGTGGATGCTGTTCAGTCCACAATCCAAGGGTCAGGCAGAGATGAGCTAAATGCAGGGTCTACAGTCAGAAGCCAAAAATGCCCTGAAGCCACTTGTTCTCCTTGCTCTTCCTACCAAAGCTTAGTCAGGACAATAAATGCATGACTTTCCAGGTGAGGTGACGTGTAGTCATATCAGCATTTTATGCTCCACCAAAAATGGTGTCTTAAGTCACACCCACTACCAAGGTAATACTAAAGATGTCCCTGAGGGAACAATGGGTGTGACTCAGTTTGCACCCCTTACTAAAGGTCTTAAAGATACTCTTAGGAAACAAAGGGTGTGACTTTGCTCAGACCCTCCCCAAGATCAGGTCTCAATCCCACTCAACTTCTGTTCATTATCAAAGCACAGAATTTTCTCCAAAATGGGACCATAGCCACAGGCATATGAAGTCCTGACCTCTAACAGGTCATATGCGGAACTATGGCTAGAAGGGTGCTATTAATTGACCACCACTCAGATACCATGACTCTTTACGGTGACATCTTTGCTTCATACCATTCTAAGGCAGTCTTGAGGAGCAGATTTGCCCAAATGCAATAAGTCATTTGATTTTTTGATTTCTGCTTCCATGAATATTGATGATAGATCCAAGCAAGCTGAAATCCTTGATAACATCAATCTTTTCTCTATGTATTATGGTGATATTTACTGGTTAAGGATGTAATTGTGAGAATTTTTAGATCACTATAATTATTAGGAGGAACCCCCATATACTTCTCTCTAGAGGTCCAGGTTTTCAGTTTCCTTCTATTCACCAATATTTTTCTCCACCTTTTACCATCATTCTGTATTCTTGCTCCTTTTCAAAGTAGGTCAAGTTTTCCCTGTGCCTCCATCGGAATGGGATGCTTTCAGGCACTTTACTGGGTGAGCTAGGCGTGCTGATCCATAGAGCCTAAGCCGGGTGCCCTTTAGGCATTGGTTAGTCATGTTGCAAGAGCTTTGTAGCCTGGCATGAGCAGGGCAGAAGCAAGGCTAAGAGACCAAGGACAGAGAGGCTTGCCTGTGGACATGGCGGAGAAAAGGCTGTGCTGACTAAAGAACTGTCTCCTGAACATGTTTTCTCCCCAACTGCAGCCTTGATCTTCCCTGATAAGCCTCATCATCATGAGTATTGTGTGAGTTCGATGTGACCATTGAAATGAATTACTGAACCCAGCTGAGAATTAGAGGGTTTTGGAGGAATTGGTAGAGGGCTAGAGGATGGAGGCATATCAGACCTCAGCTTCATAAAAATTGGTGTTGGCCTGATGTAGAGTTTAGTTCTCCTACCCCCTTGTGAAGTTAGAAGAGGTCAGCTGTTGCCCTTATACTGTGTGTGTGTGTGTGTGTGTGTGTGTGTGTGTGTGTGTGTTTGGTAGGAGATATGTGTTAGTGTTAGGTTTCTGGAATGGGTAATACCTGGGTTCTTGGCTTCACTTCACACAATAAAATAATTTATGCCAAATCTCATTTTGTTATCCAAGTGGGTTTTTATGAAGGGCAAGACAAGTTTCTGGTTTTACAGTCTCAAAGGGCTTTACAACAGGGCCCCAATAAACCACCTGGAAGAGAGAACCCACGCATGCTGATCTTGGGGGGAATTCTGGGAGGCCAGAGTCCCAAGAAGCCTAGAGGTTGAGAGCATGTGGGCCAAGAGGCTGTGGGCCTGGAGTAGGCCCGGAGTGGGCACATATGCGCCCATGCAGGGGAGGGAGACCCTCCCCCTCTACCTATCTCTGACTAGGAGCAGGGTAAGAGAGCATCCCTGAGCATGAGCCTTGCCTTCATTCTAGACCACCTCCTGGCTGGAGAAAAGCATAATTGATGGTATTACTTGACCCCACTGGCTGAGTTAGGCCCACCTGGATGATGTGCTGGGCCTGGGCCTAGCTTGGGCTGCCCAGGTGTACCGCCTACCTGGCTTGAGGTCTGAATTTGAGCATACGCAGTTGAGGGTCTTCATGGGTAACTAATGCTCACCTGATTCCCTTCCAATCTCCTTTATGGGGCCTTCACAGGCATGGGAGAGACAACCGCCTGTCTCTAGGTACCTGACATAAGCACTTATTGGAGAACTAGGTTGAAGTTCAGGATACAATTCTTTGGGCAGGACAGCCTCTTTTCATATGTGACCATAGGCATGCTTCTCTTTCTGGTCCTCAGCCATGAGGCCTTTTGGCCTCTGCCCTGTTTGGGCAATGTTACAAACCTTTGATCGTAATGTGGAATCATGCACAAAAGGGAACTCAAATCTACTACCACAAGCCTCAGCTCTAACTCCGTGTGTCAGCAAACCTAGCTCCTCAATGGAGTGCCTGAAGGCCCCTACTCTGCAAACCAGCCTCCTGCCTGAAAACGCGCTTGTTACTCTGTGGGCCAGGAGGCCACCGCTCCTGCCTCTTGCTCGAATCTTTGATTCCTATTGCCGTTCCTCTGCTATTTCTCTAATGTCCACAGTTTCCTCTCCCTGGCTTGAGTCAGTTTAAAGCACAGAGATCTTGGGGTCTAAAGGAATTACTCCCTTCCCTGCCTTGTAGGATTACATATTTCCTGAGTTCTTACCCTTGGTACTGGGTTGGCCAGTTGACTGTCCCTGCATCTGATTATCATGAGTAGCCAGTAAGCTCCTGGAGGACGGAGGTGGTGTTTAGTTGTCTATTTATAGCGCTAGAGCCAAACATACTATTTGACATGAAGCAAGTGCAGCTCTCCAGAAACATTCCCTTCATTTTCCCTGATACTATTTATATTCTTGACTTTTCACACTTTTTGTACTCATTAGTGGTCCGGCAAATCCGCACTATGGGTTGACCTATTTCTCCTACTGTTATTCCTTTGTGTCTCCCCCATTCCATCTGATAGCCACTTCAGTCTGTCAGTCACCGATGGTGCTTTCTTTATCTCTGGACCCGAGACTGCTGCCATCCCTAGGAACAAGCATGCTGTCCCAGGGTGACTACTCTTGGTGCATTTTTATACAGGTGGCTGAGCTGTGAGCGTTTCCCTTGATATTCTTTATTGATACCATTAGGGACAGAATTCAGTTTGAAATTTCAGGTGGGGTTCTTACTGGATGAAGGATGTGCTGTCATCGAAGGTAGATTTGTGGAGAACACGCCATGTGGTCTCCAAGGAGCTGGAAGGACAGAGGAAGAAGGAGCAGTCCTTACACACGAGTTCATAGTCAGAGACAAAAGTGATAGCGTAGCTTCGGAATAATAGGAGTCGTTTGTTGGGCTTTGTCTCTCCGATAGAGGACATGTCTTCGTTTCTTAGTGCTGTCACAATAGGAATACCACCAGGACATGGCTTGGAGGGATGACAATTTGTTTTTAACCCTGTCAACGTCCTTCTTTGATAGGTCAGCTTCTAATAGCTGTCAACCCTGGGAGTTCCTTGAAGCGGAGGTTCAGTGTCAGCACCTGTCTTCCTCTGGGTGTGTGTCTGCCTCTGTGTCACTGTGCTCTCTTTGTTAGCTCAGAGGTGTGTGCATCTAGGTCACGCCCTCTACGCTTCCGCACTCCGTGACATAACAAAAGTGCACCCTGATCAAACCTGTGATGACTGAGTTGGTTCTGATTGAACATATTGGAGCCGTCTTCAGATTCCAAGGCTGGAATCTTTATGGATGCCTTCTGCTACGGCTTCTCTCGCTGAGGGGCCTGGTGGGTGGGTACCACCTAACTCTGGCTTAGTGGCTCAGCACTCAAGCCCTACATTACCAGAGCTTACTGCAAATTTATGGCTTAAAACAAGACAAACGTATGGTCTTAAAGCTCTGGCACGGGTCTCATCGATCTAAAAGCAAAGTGCTGCTTTCTGTTTTGGAGTTACTAGGAGAGCACTACTTTCCTTGCTTATTCAGGTTATCGCTGGAATTCAGCTCCCTGTGGTGGTAGAATTGGAGTATTGCTCATTTTCCCCGCTGTCTGCTGGCGGGCCTCTGCTAGCTCTTTGGTCTCTTGCATATGGGCTTCTGTATCTCAGAACCAGCCAAAGGCCATTGGATCCTTTTCAGTTTGCCATGTCTCTGACTCAGCTGGGAAGTTTCCCTAGTTTTAGGGATATATGTGACTAGATTGGGCCCACCTAGCCAATCTCAAGGTGTGTGGCTTAAAGGACACCTGCAAAGACCCTATTCTGTATAAGCTAATAGATTCAGACTTCCAAGGATTAGTTTACAGATATGTTGGGTGTCATTCTCCCTATAGCAGCGGTGACCTTCTGTCAGCTCTTCTGGGATAACCCTATTTCCTATGACCCTACTTTAGCACTTGCTACATGCATCTTGCGTCGCTCTAGAAATCCTTGCTATTCAAGATGTGATCAGAAATGTGGACTCCTGGGACCTACCCGAGGCCCAGAATCAAATCTTCATTTTAGTAAAATGTCCAGGTTATTCATATGAATGCTAACATTTGAACATTTAACAGCTTGTTTTAGAAACATTGCTCTAAATAATTCATAGGTTCTCATCTTCTTCAACAGTTAGGACATTGAAGTCTTGTTGGCTCATTGGACAGAGTTATTGAGAGAGGATTTGATCAAGCAAATCACCTGGGTTGGGAACTGGGCCTGCTAAGCTTTCTTGCTGACTTCTAATCACTTCTAGCAAGGGATGTCACCCTGTGTGCCTCAGTCTATGCCTATGTCTACATCTCGAGATTCCCGAATTCTCTAAGGCCAGGATGTCTCTGCCAGCATGGGGTAGAAGGTGCCGAGAATCCTGTGGTGGGAAGGAAGAAAGAGAAATACTTTTAAATGTCACAGTCTGTTCAAATCACTGTGCTGATGAGGCGAGGGAAGAGTAGGGAACTGGGGATTTGTGAATCCAAGCTGTTAACTGGATTTCCTGGGGAGTTGTCGAAGCCTGAAGCCTGGAGAATTGGCTTCCTCTGAATTTCCCTAAATGCACAGGACCAGCTTGACTTGTTGGAGGCTTTGTGTAAAGCAGACTTTATTTGAAGGCAGTAATTCTCAAATCAACTTGGCCCCACCACCGAAACTCAAACATACACCCACACGTAACAACAGCCCACTGACTATCAATTTGGTGAGTAGATGGAGAAGTAAGTGAATGGAAGGTGATGGTCATGACATTGGGGTTTCCTGCTATCCATCCCTGTCACACACATACACACACACACCCCTTGCCAATCCTAGGATGGAGTAGCAGGACTCTGAGAACCTAAGGTATAATTTAAAAAAGCCACCTACATGATTTTGATACAATTCTTGATAAGATCATGCTTTCCGAGAAAAAAACAAAATCAGTGCTTTAGGTAAGAGATTCCTGAACAAGCTGCATAGAGCTAACTGAGCTTGACTCACTTCCCCTCATGATTGAGCATCCTGATGTCTTGCCTGCTCATACCAGGGTCCATGGCCCCAAGCAGGAGCTGGAGGCTGGCTATAGAGTAAGCTCCAGGCGAGTAACTTGAAAAAAATAGAAACACAGAGGTGTGTGTGAACCATTCTATTTCTGCTACCTTGAACTTGCCATGCTTCAAAACAAACACATGCATCTAAGTAGCCTGGGTTGTAAGAGAGAGCGCTGAGCTCGTCCCCTTGCATTTCCATCCACCACAGCCTGGCTCCCTGGCTCCATCCCCCTTCAGCTGAGACTCTGCCTTCACCCAGCAGCGTGTCCTTGGGTTGCCACTTGGAAGGAATGGAAGCAACTGCATTAGCTTTCCTTTCACACACTGACAGGCACAATCACTCTTCTAAGTTTTAATTAAAGTGTTTAATTAAGCACAGTTCTAGGGGCAGCAAGTTTGTTCTCATCCTGGCTAAATCCCCAGACTTGGAGCTGGAGGAGGAGGAGTGAAGGAGTTGCAGGAGCGACCTTTATCGTTGTGTTTTCCACTAGATCGAGAATATGCCATGATTAAGTCAGGAGAGGCCTTGAATCTGCTTTTCACTTGAGCCTGGCTCGAGGCCAAACTATGAAGAAGTGACTTTTGGCTTCAATATTCTTCTATCCCTATTTTAACTGCCCGTACCCGTTTGGAGTAGGTGTCCCAGCTTTCCACAGGTTCCAGAGCTCCATACATCATCTTCTCAGTTCTGTGAAACACTCCATGTTCCTTAAATTTCCCCAGTTCTCACCACCCCCGTTCTCCTGCCCCCTTCCTTAGATGTTCCAATATGTCCTTTTCTCTCAGGCTCCTGTGGTCTGCCAAAAGTCCACATTTGGGTTGTGTTCCACAACTTGAATCAGACCTTGACATTGAAATGGAAGTCTCCTTGCTGTGATCAAGAAGGACTTCTGGAAGTCCTTAAATGATGTCCTTATTCTATGCCATGTACCTAGAACGTCATGCCATGTGCTCCAAGAAGAGACTGCTCAGACTCGCCAGTCCTCTTCCAGGCTACTTTACCCCAATCTTCATGGTTGCCCATTCCCTCCTGCCTCCCTCCCCAAATGAAAGTAAACCAGCCCTCGATGGCATGGGTTGACAGAGTGAGTGGCTAGGAAAAAGGACTCAAGCATAGGATGAGTTGTAAGGATGGCTCAGGACCAGACAGTGTTTCGTTCTGTTGTGCATACGGTTGCTCTGTGTCAGAACCGACTCAATGGCACCCAACAACAACCACAACCACAACCACAACCACAAAACACAGACTAAATTGGACAACTTTGTTCAAACTCAAAAACTCAAATGACTGCCATCGGGTCAATTCTAACTTGTAGCACATCTACAAGGCAGAGCAGAATTGTCCCTATTGGTTTCTGAGCCCGTCCATTTAGAGGAGTAGAAAGCTTCATCTTTCTTTTGCAGAGTAGCTGGTAGTTTTGAACTGCTGATCTTGCAGTTAGCAGCCAAGGCATAAACCACTACACCAGCAGGGGTCCTGGCAACTTGGTCCGTAGTGAGAAAAAATGACAGGGTTCTAAATCGAATTGCTTTTTCTTCTTGTCTTATAAGCTGTGCTGCTAGTAAAAAAAAAAACCAACTTATTAGTTTTAGAAAATATATTTCAAAAAGACCAAACCCAATAGAGTCTCCCAAGATAATGGACAGTTATCTTACGGTTGAAGATGAAAAGAAAGGCTTTGGATAGTCCTTTCAGACCCACGGAAGTGCTCGAGGCCCTGAATGGATTCGTTGTGTGCGACACATCAAGAAGTTCTGTTTTCCGCTGGTTTTTGACCCAATGAGGAAAACTGGCAGAACTTCGGAGGCGAGAGAATAAGATCTGGGCATTCATTGCCCTGCTTCTTCCTTCAGGAGTCACTTTGGGTCAACTAGGTTCTGCCATGAAAGATCTCGCTTTTCCAGCTCACTGCTTCAGTAGTCTGTCCCACACTGCGTCTGTGTGCTGGAGGGCTCGCCTTTATTACTCTGTGGGGTTTCCTACACTCTGCCTTTGCTTTTGTCCTTAGTTCCTTAGAACATTCCAGGCGAAAAGGGATCCACATTTCCGATTGTGAATGTATGAAAAATTTGCTTCCTACCCCCTACTTTGTCCTTACATAAGAATGATACGATCAGGAAAAGGTAGTATGAGACCGTTACAGGAAGGTGAGCGAATGCTCTTATTTCCTACCTCAAGGAACATGGGAACATGGAAAATGCTGAGATGAGGGAGTTGGAGTACTGGAACTGCATATTGGCCATGTTGTCAGGAGAGACCAGTCCCTGGAGAAGGACATCATGCTTGGCAAGGTAGAGGTCAGCAAGGGAGAGGAAGACCCTCACCGAGACGGATTGACACAGTGGCTACAACCATGGCTCAAGCTTAGACACAATTGTGAGGAGGGGTGGGGCTGGGTGGTGTTGCTGTGTTCTGTTGTGCATGGGAGGGGCGCTAGAGGTTGGAGCCGACTTGAAGGCACCTACCAACAACAGTGCTGATGGAACCTAGCAATTCTTTACTAGTAAACTGGGATAATAGGACTTTGCCATTTTACCTCTCTAGTATGTTCAAAGAATAACATGAAATCATGTCTGTGAGCTCTCTAAGTTTTTGTTGGTCAAGCCATCAGTGGAGACCGTAAGACAGAGGAGGCAGTGCCTGGACCACAGGAACTGTGTGGGTGCCTGGCAGGGGAAACTTCCCCTTCGGAAGATGCCAGCTGGCCCTCCTAACCGCACAGCTGCCCAGCGTCTCCAGAATTCCTTCCCCATCACCTCTGGACAGTCCTTTCAGCTTCTGGTGTGGCTCCCTTCTGTGGGAGGATCCACTCTAGGACTTGCTGACATGACTGAGAATATTTTCAAAGGGAAGTTCAGAAAAGAATGATTCTTCTTTCGCAAAGACATCTTTCTTCAGCTGCTTAAAAAAGGGCCACACAGTGTTCCTAAAACTCAGATATGAAATAAATATTGCAAAGTATTACAAAACAGCCTGCCATGACTGTTTTCTGGAAACAGCATAACTTAAACTAAAGAAGATCAAACGGCAGGGATGTTTGGGGAAAGGGCAAACATACTGGAATAACCATATAGTATCCTAGTTATTTTTCAGTTTAGGCCATTGGCAGGACGGCCCTGTAATTTTCAAACGATAAATGAGATTCTTCTAACTGACTTGTTTGCAGGTTCAGGAGGAGGAGAGTCAGAATGTACAACAGGTCACCATGTGATACTTTCTGCTTTAGGGGCTTATTTAAAATATATCTCTATTTTAAAGCCCATTTGGAGACCAGCTATTGCGATTGCATGCTTTGTCTCCCAGCAACGTCAAACGGACTGATGGGAATGACACCCTTTTTTCTTACCATATGCTTTCACTCAAGGAAGAAGG
>NW_022109491.1:52519021-52526133 GCF_000313985.2 Echinops telfairi
CCCGAAATAGACCCAGCAAGAAAGGGAAAGCAAAGCATGCTATGCAACCTTTCTCAAGGGAGCGATTTCCCCAGCAATTATAGCCTGGAGAACATGACGCAGGGAATGCATGGCTCTGAGAAACAGGGTTTAGTGCCGAGGCATCTCCCACTCAGGGCCTCCCACCAGCCACAGGCATCACAGGGAAAGCTGTGCTAGCCCCGCAATAAGGTTAGCAGTCCCTCGGGAGACTAGAGTATCAGCGCTGCTAGAGGAACTGTGGGTGCGTGGCACATGGCTGCCTTGAGGTAGAACCAGAAGCTTGATGTGGTCCAGCAGCAGTTATGAATGGATTCACCCAAGAAACCAGTCACTGTGGTAAGAAGAAGAGCCCTGGTGTCCTCGTGGGAACTAACTGCAAGATTGACCATTAAAGCTTTTCTGCTGATCAATGGGAGAAAGTCGAGGCTGTCTGACCCTATAAATACTTACAATATTGTTAACCCTAAGGAGCACGCCTGCTCTGTCCTGCAGGACCTCTTTGAGTTGGAAGCGACTCAGTGGCTGGGGTGGTGTTAACTAAACCCAGGAGATCTACCTGGAAACTTAAGCATTACTTAATAGTTAAATAAATAAGGAGCCATGATGGCATAGTGTTTAAACATCCAACTGCTAAGGGAAAGGTTGTCCAAAGAGGTCACGAGACTGCTGCCTGGGAGAAACACATCACAGTCTGTTTCTGCCAAGATTGACAGCCTTGGAAATCCTTGGGGGTGATTCTACTCTGACCTATAGTGTCACTACGATTCTCCATCCATTTAATAGCAGTGGGTTTGTTGAATAAATGTTACAGTATCATCTTTCTTTACATATACTATGTGGTATCTGCACAGTTATCCAGATGAACTTTTTGAACTATGTTATTTTATTATTATGCTTTTTATACCAAATATAAATTGCTGGCTGCTTGCAAGTAGTTTGGTCTCCACCTCTAATCTAACGTATGGTGGATCTAACCGCCTAGAGGTACTGTGGAAGAAAGGAATGGTGAGCTGTTTCTTTACAGATTGGAATCAAGAAAGCCCTAGGAGGAGCTCCATTGTGTACCACTGGGAGTTGCCATGAGGGGGAAACCATTGTCGGCAATGGGTTTGATATAAACAAATCATGTCTCTCAGTGAAAGCTTCCCTGCTCAGAGACATATGGATAATTGCTTCTCTCTTCCATGTCTGGAGATTCTCAGGAGTTCTGTAGCTATGGTGGGTGAGAAATCAAAGTGTCAATAGAAGATAGACAATGACTGTCAGGGATATAATAGAGACTTTTCAATAATCATAGAGATCAGGTCCCCGGGATTCAGGTGCTGTGATTGCTTTCCAAGAGAGCACAATTATGTGTCCTGGAATAATCTGACCTTAGATTTGGGAGCAATCCTAAAGTTTATCAAGCCCAGTGGTTTTGAGCTGAGGAGTCTCAGTCCCTGGAGACCCTGGTTAAGGATAGCTGAGGAAAGGATAGTGCTTGTATAGTTTAAAAAATACTCCAGGCAATTCTGATGGACGTGCTCTGAGGTTCCCATGTACCTGCTCTCAGAGGGAAGCCTTTAAGCAACGCAACTTCTTTTCTTTAGAGAGCAACTACAACCCAGAGTGGGCTGGGGGGGATGTAGCAAAGGGGTGACATCCAGAAAAGCAGCTGGGTAGAGGCACTGTCCACAAGTTTTCTAGAAGATGACCCATCGTTTTCAAGGGACACCTCACCAGATAAGAATTGTGGACGTAATGGTAATGAAGTGACTGTGGACCTCATCGTCCACGGCCCTGAGCATGGTGAGGAACCATCCTTCCACCAACCTCACCATTCCATGCCGGGATACATTTCCATAATAAAGCTCTCTCGAGCACAAAACGTGCGTCTAAAAGAATGTCATTTTTCAGAGCAGCAAATTCACATCTAAGCACAAAATCTTTATTTTATTGCTGTACATAATGAAATACAACTCTGTCTAAAGATGGATGATTTTGGTTAACCCCCTAATCCTAACTAACTCCAGAGATTAATATTGGGCATTAATTCATACTCTGTCCTCTGACACTAATTCTAGATGTTGAACTCCTGAATACTAATAGAAATCTTGTATCCTAGAATTTATTCTATGGCTCATTTTTAGTTTCAACTCCACCAGTCTTGGCCAGTCTGGATTGTGTTGAAGTGGTTAGGTGAATGGATTTATCCAAAGATCCAGAAGGGAGACAGATTGTTTAGCAGTCCATAGATTAAGGACATTTGGCAAGACTTTAGCCACCAATGTGAATTGTGTGTCTTTTCAAAACGGAATCTAATATTTGATAAATTCTGGCTGGAGAATTAGACTTTTCTAGGTCATTCATCATTGGTGATCACTGATAGATTTATTTCTCTGATCGATAAACTTTCTAAATTAACCTCCACACTACCCCCTAATTGCTACTATGTTTCAAAAAAGTCACTTAAACATGTTTGTTCTGCTCCTGAGTCTATTCCAGTTGAATGGCCAGTTCACTGTGCTGATTGTACAAAAATAGTGCCAGGATTCTGACCTCCGAATTGATCATTAATTATTGCATTCAGCGCCTAAACCGCCCCTCCCCCAGCTTCATGTGCCCAGCTTTATCTCTCTGCACAGACAAGCCTAGCTTTTAATTAAAGGCCTTGCAAATTAAATGAAACGAAATTTAATTATTACATCTCTTTGGAATAGCTCACAGCATAACCTGACAGCATTTATCCAATAGGTAGGTAACCCAGGGAAAGCTCAGCTCCCACGATTTAAATGAATGTGTCCTGTAAATGATTTTCCTTATCACTGCTCAAACAGGTTTTCTGCCACTGGGTCAGCCCTAGCTGTGGTCTTTGCTGTTTCAGAACAAACTGTGGTTTAATACTATTTTTCCCTTATCGTTTTTCATCTCTACTTCATTCTCACTCTTTCTTGCGACCTGGGAAGGGAATGGTCTTATATACTACTACCTCTAAGGAGAGAAGATAATTACTATCTAATCTGCCCGTATTTGGAGCTCATACATCTATTCCTTACATTTGGATCTTTATTGGAAGTTCTTTGCACTAGGAATGTGCATCTTCCTCATTCTCAAAATGGAAAGGAATGTGTGCTGATTTGTGATTATTGTTCTGAGCTATCATAACAATAATAATCATGATAATATGTTTATTAAGGTTTGTCAACGGGCTCCGGAGTGGTACAAACAGAACACAAGTAGACACAGCCCCACTCCCATGGACTGACTACATAAACAGGAAGCGAGGCAAGGCCCAGACAGAGGGCACAACAGAAACCCACTGAAAGGCGCATCTATTGGAAGGGGTGGCTAGTACAAACTCTGTCACTGCCTCTGCCTGGGATGCTTTGCTCAGATGACACTTTCTGCAAATTTTCCTTTTAGATATGAAACTGTTTAGCCCAGGGGCAGTGAGGGGGAAGAGCACTGGGTTGGGAAGCAGGAAAATGGGTCTTTTGACCTTTACCAGGATTGGCACAATCCAATCTCAGAAAGGCTCAGAGGGCTTTTGGATATGGGCACAGGGTAGATGCTGCTGTTCCTGACAGCACCGCTGGGGAAGAAAGCTTGTGCAGCACCACAGTTTCAAATTAAAAAAACAACCTCCTCACGACCATCAAGTCAATCCACACTTACAGTGACCTCATGCTGACCTTGGGGTTAAACAGTCCAAGTATAATCCATGATGACATGAGTTTCACACACACACACACACACACACACACACACACACACACACACAACTGAGCCAGAAGATGCAAACTCAGTGCAATTGAAGAGAGAGTATGAAAATGGAGTTGAGTCAGTCTGTCCATATACAAGGAACTCCTTTGTCTTGCTGTCTATGGGAATCTTTTATCTTTATGTTGTCTGGATTGATCTCATCCTTTATTTACATTGTTGAGGAGGAAGGCCAGAATGCAAAGGGCAACGGAGAGAATGCACGCAGATCTCAAACACACCCAAGTCTACTTGTAAGCCAGCCAGCAGTGAAAAGTGAAACAGGAGACAAACTGTTGGGGAAGACAGAACCACAGTCCCAAGCCTATTGCTTCCAGAGGCAGTCAGTTCAGCATCTCACTCATCCTAAAACACTGCCTGTCCTGCTGCCAAGGGCACACTGTCACAAACTCTGAAACTCCAGGCAATGGCCCACTGTCTTCCTGTGCTCTGTCCTCAAGATTTCACTGTGCTCCCGAGGGGTGTATCCATTTGGGGAGCCAATGGGTGGGTGGGTAGTGGGATTTAGCACTCTCTTCCTTTCTGTATCCTTGATTAACAAAGTATCCTTAGCAGAGAATTACTGAATGTCTTGTGTGCAGGAATCATGCCAAAATTTTGTTTCAGGCAAATACAAAGAATAAGAAGGTGATCCCAAGGAATTTGTTATCCAATTGACTGTAGCCATTACACACACAGGAAGGCACTTTAAAATATAACGTTCCATTTTCCTGTGCTGTTTTCTATAATGTGTACATTTGTTTTTTATTCCTTTTATGATGTGGTATTGCTGTTATCTATTTTATCTTATTGTTCTACTCTATATTTTGTAAGGGCAGAACCTTTTGTTTGTTTGCTTAAACTGTATATCCTTGATGTCTTCAAAAGTTAGCACTGCACCTGGCATTGGATAATATTTGTTTCCCTTTGAATTGAACAAAGTAAAAATCTAATTCAAATGTCCCTTCCAGGGCAGCATGTATTCCTTTGGTTTTCCATTGCACATTCTATGCTTGTCTTACCCTTATTGCTGCATCAGCCCTCTTTTATCCACAGGCTTAAAATACAATGCTGTGTGTTGAAGGGACTTAGGCTATAAGGACCTATTCTATAAGGAAGTAAGCAAGTTCCATAATCCTTAAAGATTCCCTTTTCTACAAAAGGAAAAGAGGATAGCAATAATACTTTCTACTTTACAGCAATACTGCTTACTACGATAAGGATTACTGAAGTACCACATAGGTTGGAGTGGTGTCTGGCACAGGGTATGCAGTATGTAAGCTTCAACCAAACTTAAATGATCAGATCGATCTCTCTCCTCCCAAGTTGATTCTGACTCACAGCAACCCTGTGGGTTACCAAGAGTGTAACTGGTTACGGGAACTGAAAACCACATCCTTTTCTTTCTGAGTGGCTGGTGATTTTGAACTGTTGACCTTGAAGTTAGCAGCCCAATGTATAACCCACTATGCCACCAGGGATTCTTCATTATTAGATAGGACTATGCAAATAGAGTGTGTGAAATAGTAATGAAGGGGATTGGTCAGGTTGGGTTGACATTCGGAGGAACTCTGGCCATGAAAGAGATCTCAGAAGTAGGCACAGAGGAGCAAAGTCCCAGGACCATCAAGGAAGAAGAGTCACAAGTATAGCATGTGGGAAATGCTTGCCTGAAGTGGCAAAGGCCCTGCCATGGCAAGACAAGAGGCCAAGGCCAGAAGATGAACAGAAAGAACAGAGGAGTACCCCTGAGACTATGAGACTGTGAGGCTGAGCAATAGGCAGGTTCCCTGCATCACAGAGGCAGAGACTAAGTGGCCGAGAGACTGAGGACCAAAGAGAGAAATGTGGCTACTGGTGAGGAGAGGCACTGCTGCGGACCAATAGCTTCACTGTTTATTGATCCTGACTTGTGGTAACCTGTTTATTTCTCTAATAAATTATCTTAATCATGAATGTTGTCTATGAGTTCTGTGTGGCCATTTCAATGTATTATCAGAACCAGCAGAAAAGTAGAGTGGAGAACAATTGGAGTCAGACTATGGTAAAGAAGGATGGATGGTGGAAGGCAGTTGGCCATAGATTGTTGGGAATTGGATTCTTTTTCTCTCTTGTCTAGCTGGAGCAGGTCATATGTAGCCCCCATGCCTTTTTTTGTAGATACATACACATACAGATTGAGTATGCTTTTATTTGTATATTCATCCAAGTCAACACCTAGAGAGTGCATCAATAGGAAATTGAAAGAATATACAGAATCACTGTACTACGAAGAATGAGTCAACCTTCCATCATTTCAGGAGACAGGAAAGGACAAGAACCAATGGTACTGAAGGAAGCTGTGTTGAAAGCATTAGCCAAAAACAAGGCTCCAGGAATGGATGGAGTACCAATTGAAATGTTTCTGCAAGCTTATGAAGTACTGGAAGTACTCACTTATCTATGCCAAGACATTTCTAAGACAGCTACTTGGCCAACTGACTGGAAGAGTCAGTTGTGCCCATTCCAAAGAAAGGTGAGCCCACAGAATACTCAACTTGCAGAGCAGTGTCATTCATACCACATGCAAGTCAGTTGTTGCTAAAGATCATCAAACAATAGTTGCAAAAGGACATTGACAGGGCAATGCCAGAGGTCCAGGCCAGATTCAAAATAGGATGGAGAACAAGGGATATGGTTGCTGATGTCAGATGGATCTTGGATGATAGCAGTGTATTGACTACTCAAAGGAATTCAACTGTGTGGGTTATAACCAACTATGGAGAACTCCAGAACATTTCATTGTGCTCATGCAGAATTTCTACATCGATCAAGAGGCAGTTGTGCAAGCAGAACAAGGGAATACTGCAGAATTAACAATCAGGACGAGTTTATGTGAGGGCTGTGTCCTCTCATCAAATGTATTCAATCTGTATGCTGAGAAAATAATTAGAGAAGCTGGCTTATATGAAGAACAATGTGGCATTAATATCGGAGGAAGACTTATTGCAAATGAGGCAAACCTGTTTGCTAAAAATGAAGAGAACTTGAGGCATTTGCTGATGAAGATCATGATTGCAGCCTTTAGTCTGTATTTCAACTCAATGTAAAGAAAGCCCAAACCCTCACAACTGATAATAGCATGATAATCAGAGAAAGTTTAAATTTGTCAAGGACTTCATCTTGCATGGATCCACAATCAATGCTCATGGAGAGAACAATCAGATCAAGGAGCATTGTGTTGGATAAATCTGTTGCACAAGACCTCTTTAAAGTGTTGAAAAGCAGGAGCGCTACTTTGAGGACTAAGGTGTGCCTGACCCAAGCCGTGGCATTTTTTAAAAAAACATTTTATTAGGGGCTCATACAACTGT
>NW_022109491.1:52527257-52543119 GCF_000313985.2 Echinops telfairi
CCCTTGATCATGCCCTACCAGGTCTCCCACACCCACCTCCCCATCAATTTGGATCGCTTGTTGTTCCCTTGTCCCTGGGTTTGTTAACACCTCTTCCCTTCCCCTCACCTCCCCCTCTCCCATTGGCTCATATGCCCATGAGAGTTGGACATTGAAGAAGAAAGACCAAAGAAGAATCAATGCATTTGAATCACAGTGCTGGTGAACAAAATGGAAAGAGCCACGGACTACCAAAACAACAAACAAATATATTTCAGAAGTACAGCCAAAATGCTCCTTAGAAGCGAAGATGGCAAGACATCATCTCACATATGTGGATGTGTCAGGAGAGTCCAGTTCCCTGGTACAGTAGAGGGGCAGTGAAAAAGAGGAAGCCCCTTGACAAGAGAAATTGGCCCAGTGGCTGCAACAATGGATTAAAAAATAATAACTTGTGAGGATGACACAGGGCGTGGCGTGCTTCCTTCTGCAGTATGTAAGTAATCACTGTTAGAATTGAGTCCATTATTAGAGTGACTATACAAATCCATCTCATTGAGTATCTTCTTCTTTTGGGCTCCCCAGCTCTTTTAGTAAGCATGAAGATCTTCTTCGGGGATTGGTGTCTTCTGATAACATATTCAAATGACGAGACTAAATTTTGCCATCCTCATTTCTAAGGAGCACTCTGGCCATACTCCTCCTAAGACATATTTGCTCATTCAACTAACTCAGCAATCCATAGCCTATTCATTATTCTTTGCCAACATCATAAATCAAATGTATCAATTCTTCCCTGGACTTCTTTTTTCATTGTCCACGTTTCACATGCATCTGAAGTAATCGAAGATACTATGTCGGGTCTGGCATACCTTAGTTCTCCAGGTAGCATCTTTGTTCTTTAACACTTTAAAATATCTTCTAAACAGATTTGCCAAATGGGAATCATTTGGTTTCTTCACGTAAGCTGCTTGACAAACACTGTTGGTGGATCCAAGTAAAATCAAATTCTTGTCAGCTTCAGGCTTTGCTTCCTTTGTCATGTTGAAGTTCATTAGTAGGTGTGAGGATTGTTTTTTTTTACATTGAGTTGTAAACCATACTGAAGGTAGTAGTCTTTGATCTTTATTAAAAGCCCTCTTGGTTTTCAGTCATTAAGATTATACAATCTACATGGGTCTCCCTTCAATATTGATCCCTCATTATTTTTCATATAGTCAGGCTTCTCAAATTATTTGCTCAGCATACAGATTGTATAAGTATGATGAAATGATGCAAATGATAAGTATGGTGAAATGATACATATCTTACCTAATTTAAAACCATTCGATACCCCCTTTGAATGATTGCCTCTTGATCTACATAAAGATTCTTCATGAATACAAAAGAGTGCTCTCAAATTCCTATTCCTTTTTTTCCCTTCAAAATTCCTATTCTTGGCAATGTTATTCATTGTTTGTTATGATCCACATAGTTTAATGTCTTTGCATTGTCAATAAAACACAAGTAAACATTATTTTTCTGGTAGTCTCTGCTTTTCACCAGTATTTACATGACGTAAGCAATGCTGTCTTTCCTTCCTTGTCCTCTTTGGAATTCAACTTGAATTGCTGGCAGCTCCCTGCTGATGCACTGCTTCAACCTTTTAAAAAATTATCTTCAGCAAATTGTACTTCCACGTGCCATTAATGGTATTGCCTGATAATTTCTAAAGTCAATTGGCCACTTTTCTTTAGAGTGTGTACATCTATGGATCTCTACTAGTTGTGGGCCAAGTGGCTGTCTTCCAATATTTTTGGCATAGACAAATGAGTGTCTTTAGCACTGTCAGTTTGTTAAAACATTTCAATGTTTTTCCTTCCGTTTCTCAAGTCTTGTTTTTTGCCAATTCAATCTAGCTTCTTCCTTCAATACCATTGGTTCTTTATTATATGCTACCTTTTGAAACGCCTGAATGTTTACAGAAATATTTTGAAATAGTGTCAAGATACAATTTTCTTCTGTTCTCTCCTGTACAGTGATGAGGTTTAATATGGGTTGAAGTAAAGGATACTATTCAGATTTGGGAATGACTTGGGATAGTTTTCCAGTGAGGATAGCCTGCACTCAAGCAAGTGTTGTGAGGCTTGTCTAGTAAGTGCCCAGAGGGACCTTACTGCACAAGTAAGCCTCAACTTAGAGGTACTGAACTTTCCTCCATGGGTTGGCCAGCCTAGCTCTCCAAGTACCACAGGCACCCCACTCTACTATAACCTTCCTGTTGGAAGGCATGTCACGTTCTCACTCCATAGACCAAGAGGGCCACCTCTTTGTTTTTTGTTGATCTCTTGCTTCTGTTTTCTCTACTGTCACCATTTATCTGTTGTTGCTTCTTGCCATCTCTCACCTTCACCAGTATCATGGAGGGTGCTCTATTTCCTGAATAAGGGAGGTTGAACTGAGGACTCTTGGGTCCAAAGGACTTACTCTCCTCCTGGATCTTCTATTTCTTTTTTCTTATTTTTAAAGCTTTTATTGTGAATTGGATAGAGATTTACAGAGAAGTTCCTCTGTTTTACGTTCAACAATCAAATACATTTTGTTTCCTCGGCAATTCAGTGTGACATCACTTTCAGGTATCCCATTTCATTCCTGTGCTTTCCACGTCGATGCCTCCCTCGTTCCTCACCCCTCTGAAGTTTGTCCTTGGCTGAGTGCTGTCTTTTTTATCTCAAACAGCTGTAATTCTAAGTATGAACCTCCATAGTGTTGGTTTCCCCTTGAGGACCTGTCTTTACATTGGCAGAAAATTGAGCAGTGATTCCAGACGTGAAGAGTGAGTAAGTTCCGCAGGTTCATGGTTTATACCAACCTCTATGGGACCAGTAAGCATGGTCTCTTTTATGATTTTGAGATATGTTCCATATTTTCCTTCTCTATCTGAGATTTTCTAATGTGATCTCTGTCAGAGCAGTTAGTAGAGGTAAGCAGGCACCACCTAGTTACTCTTGTCTCAGTGTTAGGAATACTGATGTTTGCATGGTACATGAGTTCATTAGACTGATTATTTCCAAGTTTCAGATATTTATCATTTTTCTTTCTCTGGACAGGGAGAGACCAATACACACTTGTGAGCTTTTCAGGGTCCAGTCAGTACTCACCAAAGTAGGAAGTAGAACATGCCTTATAGACGAAGTTATTCCGATATAGCCTGGTGTCCTCTGAAACTAGGTGCTGAGCCTCCAAGCCCTGAGACTCAGAAGAATTTTTCATAACTGTGTCCCTGTAAGTCTCACCACATTCCTGGCTACATTTACAACAAAGGTAAATCTCCATATGCTAATATCTTCTGTCAAGTATACATATATTTATTTGCGGATATATTCTCATTCTCTCTTTCATAACTTTTCGGCCTGCATGTCTATCCAGGAAGCTAGCCATAGATCACTGTCATTACAGGCTTGTGTGCAACCATATTTACCTCTGCTGCCAAAGCTCTTTCATGCTTCTTAGAGTCTTCCCTTACCTCCATCACTTTTTGCCAACCTCCTTTTTATTGTGTATTATATACCAAGTCCTTTTTTTGTCCCTTATCATGGTTTTATCTTAAATTCTATTTTATCAGTAATTAATGTTGCCCATCTCATCTTTTTTTTTCCTATTAGCTGGGTGACTATTTTCTCATTCTTCAATTTTTAGTCTAGTTTTGCCTTTGTGTTAAAAGTGTGTCTCTTCTCTTGTTAACAGCATACTGTTGGGTCTGGTTTTCTAATAGGAGCTGTGGTGGTATAGTGGTTATGTATGGGGCTGTGAGCTGCAAGGCCGGCCAGTTCAAAACCACCAGCACTCCTCAGGAGAAGGTTGGGGCTTTCTGTGCCCATAACAAAGATACAGGCTCAGAAACTCACAGGGTAGTTCTGTCCTATAGGGTCCTACAGGGTCACTATGAGTTGACTGTGATCAGACGGCAGTAAATTTTGTTTTGGGTTGTCTTCTAACACAATATGCTCTCCTCTGAAGCTTAATTGGTGTATTTAATCCATTTCCATTCAGTTTAATTATTGATAGGTATAAATTTATGACTGTCATTATGCTACATGTTTTTGTGGTGCCACTAGTTTCTTTGTTCCATATAATTTTATGTGCTGGGTCAATTTTGTTTGTGGGCTTTCCTGTTGCTTTCCTCATGCTGTTGTTTTGGTGTTTACTTAATCTTTATGATTATCTCTACTTCATTTTGATAAGAAGGTTTATTCCTTTTTCTTTGAGGTTACCTTGTAATTTATTAATCACAAATGTAAAACAGTCTCTTCTATCTTGAATTCTACTTGACTTTTCCATTTGGAAGTATTGTAAGCATATTATTCCCTCTTTTTACCATGTAATTTTCTTCACTAAAAATTGATATATCTGGTACTCTGTTTTCAGTATTACTTTGGATAGTTCATTATCTGGGTTGACTTCAGAGAGGATTTGCCATGCATGTTAATCTCTGGCTGTTGTATACTATTAATGGTGCTCTATGAAAGGGATTCCATTTATAATTTCTTGTAAGGTTAATCTGGTTTTACAAATTCCTTTAATTTATGCTTATCTGGAGATATCTAATTGTGTCATCATATAATGTTGCTGGCTAGATGGCTCTTGCTTCATACTTTGCCCCCATAGTTTTATCTATGTCAACCCAATTCCTTCTTGCTTGTATGATACCTGCTGAGAAATCAGAGCTCAGTCTTATCTCTTTGTAGGTAATTTTGCTGTTTGCTTTGGTGTTGTCTTGGGGTTTAGAATACTTGGTTATGCTATGTCTCTGTGATTTAATTTTGGGGCTATCCTATTTGGTGTTTGTTCAGCTTCTTGGATGTATAACTTCTTCATGATGTTAGAGAAGCTTTCTTCCAACAACTCTGATGATATCCCCACTCTCCCTTTCTGTGTGCGTGTGTTGTCCCTTCTTAATCTGGAATTCCAGTCAGAGGTAAGTTATGCTTCTTAATGGTATCCTATGGAATTCTTAGGCTTTCATCCAAGTTTTTGATTCTTTTTTCTGATAGTTTCTCTAGCATGTTAGATTGAGAAAATTGTTTTTGAAATCACTAATTTGGCCTTCTATTTATTCCATTTTATTCCTTTGCTCTTTCACTATATCTTCTCCTTCTGTAATCTTAGTATTAATCTTCTAGATTTATATTTGCTATTTTCATATGGTTTTTAATTTTTCATCATCATTTTGTTCTTGTAGTATTTTCCTGAATTCTTCTAAAGCTTTTTCTGTATTTTCTTGATTTCATATTTAATTTCTCATTCTTTCTCTTAATTTATTGAACTTACTTTTTTTTTTTTAATTCCTGATGAGACCATTCTAGTGGTATTTATTCCCCAGAAAGGTCTGGCTCTGTGTGTTGGTCAGTAGTTTAAACTACACTATCTTATTTCATTGTGTGAATGGAAATTGTCTATTGTTTATGAGATAGTTTAATGTTGTTGTAGTTGTATTTAATTACTTGTTTTATGTGACCATGTTATAGGCACTCACACCCTGTTTGCTGGAGAGTATGAAAGAGTATTATAGATGAGAATGAGAGTTTGTAAGCAGTTGTCTATTCACTGATCATGTAGCACAGTTGAGTAAAGACCTGGCTGGTGTTGGCAGCTGTGTAATAGTTATTAGGTGGTAATATCATGCCAATATCATGGCTCTTGCTCAGTGGGAGATGCTACGAGATGTATGGATTTGGCTGGAATATGAAGCCACTGCTGCTGTCTCATGCCAGGTGTTGTTGTTAGATGCCATCAAGTCAGTTCTGATTCATAGCATCTCTATGAACAATAGAGCAACATACTGCTGAGTCCTGAACCATCTTCACAATTGTTATGTTTGAGCTCAGCCACTGTGTCATTCCATCTCATTGCATGTCTTCCTCTTTTAAAAGGACCCTCTACTTTACCAATCACCATATCCTTTACCAAGCATATGCAGTTTGATTCTTGTGTTTTCCTTCTGAAAAAAGTCCATATATTTTCTAAGGCACACATGCCATCAAGTTGATTCCGATTTATGGTGGCCATGTGTATAGTTGTATTTCTTTGTTGAAAAAAAGGATAATTGCTGAAAAAGGTGGGTCTTTCAAAATTCTATCATAAATCTGAAGCATTGTTTCTATCACAGACTATAGTTTCCAACAACTAATCTTTCCACTTTGTTTCTAATTTTTGCGTTCTGATCACCAGTAATTATCAGTACATCTTAATTACATCTTGGGCAACTGATAGAATTCTTCAATTTCTCCATCACTGGTATATAAATATAAATAACAGTCTTATTAATTTGGCCTTCCTTGTAGGTATATGGATATTAGCCTATCACAAACATCATTATATTTCAATATAGATATCAAAGTGTTCTTTTTAATGACAAATATAATGTCATTCCTCTTTAATTTGTCATTCCCAGTATAATAAATCATGTTTTTCTCAGATCCAGATGTCTAATGCTAGTCCATTTCAGCTAATTAATGGATAAGATATTAATTTTTATACATTCCATTCCATTTTTGACAACTCATGTTTTTTAGGTTCATGCTTCATACGTTCCATGTTGTAATTACTAATGAATGTTTGCAGCACTTTCTTCTCATTCTCAGTTCTGCCACATCAGCTGGGGAAGGTCCTGAAAGCTTTGTACCGTCCACATCATTAAGGTTGGCTCTACGTTGAGGATGCAGCATTTCCTCACTTGTATTTTGTGTACCTGCCAATATGAGCGGCTTCCCTTCTGGCATTACATCAGACAACTTTCTATTGCTATTTCTGATTCCTCATTGGCTGATTCTTTAGAAGTTGCATATCTGTTCTTTGTTTCTGGTCTGTGCTCATCTGAAAGTTCCACCAGAACCTGTCTACCTTGGGTGGCCCTGTTGGTGCTTGAAATCCCATTGGTATTGTTTGCAGCTCACAGCAACACACATCACACTATGACAAAATGAGGGACATATGGTAGAAAAGATCATGAGATTGATATACTTACCCAAATAAGCAACTTGAATTTAGAGTTCCTCAATCACTGGACTCAAAGTAAGTATCTTATCCTTATAGAGAGCTCTGGTGGTAGTGGCTGCTAGCTACAGGGTGGGTAGTTCAAACCTATAGCTGCTCCGAACCCATAGCCACTTTTATGAAGAAAGATGAGGCTTCCTGCTCCCATACACATTAACAGACTCAGCAACCCAGAGGGGCAGTTCTACTCTGCCCTGGAAGGTTGCTATGAGTTGGAATTGGTTTAAGAGCAGTTAGTTTGGCTTAGGTTTGATATCCTGAAATGGAAATCCCTGGGTGAATGAAGCAGTTAGCTTGCTTAGCTGAGAACTGTAAGACTAACAGCTTGGGAAAAAAGCCTAGAAATTGACTTTTTAGAATCCAGCCATTAAAATGGTATGAAGCACAATTCTGCTCACCCACATGGTGTCCCTGGAGATTGGAACTGACTCTACGGCAATTAATTTTACAGTTTTATCTTCATGGAGCTTAGGGTCCAATAGCAAGAACATCCATAGGTAGCCATGGTAAGCGCATGAAGAAGAAACTAGCCTAGCGGGACACTTAACTTGTGACTTTCCTGGATTACTTGTATCAGCATGGGCAGATCTGCAGAGGCCTAGAAGAGCCACTCTTTGTGGGTGGGTTATCATTACTACTTCAGCTCTAGTTTGACCCCAGGTGTCTAGGCACTCAGAGGTACGAGCTGTGGTTCAGTGTTTTTATAGATGCCGGCAGGTAAAAAATCACAAGGTCAACCCAAATAGCAGCTTTCAGTTAAGTGGCAAAGAGGAGTAGGGCTTTGAGCTGGTGAGGGCAAGATCTTCACTCTGACTCTGGTTCCAGCTACTCCTATGGACCCAGGAGCTCAGGTGCTGAGATAAGAAACCATGAACACTGAAATGTAGAAGACTGCTCATCCACATGGCAGCGCTGCCTCCTTAAGGAGATTTCAGTTCCAAGGTGATTAGAATCCTCTATGATTCACTGTCAAGGAATCTTTTTAAAATTTCATAGACTGTATGTATTTTGACTCGTTCAGGGCTCAATTGATTTTCGAGATTGACAACGAAGCCTAACTCTATCATAGACTTTGCTTTGTTACCGCACTAAGAACTCTCTGTGAGGATCGTTTCCAACTTTAGAGGACTTCCCAGAGGTTGACTTTGAAAATTTCACACTCAACTGTTTGCCCCACTCACTGAAGACTTGAAAGAAGAGGCATTTGAAAGAAAAAAATGGTTAATGGTTATTTTTAGTAGCGAGTTGGCTATAAGGTGATTGTGAGTGGGAGAGGCAGCCTGAGGGAAGAGAGACCTCTTCCCAGCCACTCTTGAGTCTATTGTGGTTTGTAGTGAATCTCCCAAACCCCATTCATATCGAAACCAGCTCTACCAAAATCCAACGTTCAGAGAGAGGATTAAACAACACAAATGTCAACACAAGATTTAAAAGCCAACAACATGCTTAGGAACCAGCTCCGTCTCTGATAGTCTGTGCCGCTGATAGAGAGGCGAATTCTGTAGTTTCTTCACTGGGAACCTGAGAATAGGAGGCACGTGATGTGATTTTGTAGGTTTTGGGAAAAGCCACTGAGGTAATGTACATAAGAATATTTGGCAAATGATACAATCTTGTCCTAAGTAAGAAGCTTAGTCATTGTCACAGACAGATCTGGAGCGTTTGCCTTCTTGAACTCCCTAGATCCCTCGGACTCCGTGCACTTTCATAGCTTCCATTCTATTCTCACAACATGTCCATTTTGTGTACAGGAAAGCAGTGTAATTGTGCTGTCTAATTTTTTTTTAAGTTGGGTTCTGTGTTATAGGTCTTGGGTTTTGTTTGTTTGAGTTCCTTCTCTGATCTAAATTTGGGGAAAATTTTAGGGTATATAGCCACATTATTGCATATCAGAGTGGATTAGATGTATGAAACAACCTTTTCTCTGTATCTTGAATGTTTGCAAACAAGAAAGTGATTAAATGGCAAGAGGAAATGAGTTCTAGTATTCCTTGCTTCCTCTGATTTTTTTTTATCCACTTTGATTACATAGCATATTGAGAGCATGAGACCAACACCCTGTCAGGTTACATTAGCAGTAGCTTACTGTTTTAGGGGCCAAAGTTGAATTTAGTGCATCTGAAACCACAGAGTGCTCAATTAGGCTGTGCTCTGAGCCCTGGTGTTGTAGTAGTTATGCACTGGGCTGCAAACCACCAGCTGCTCCATTGGAGGCAGACACAGGGGCAGTTCTACCCTGTCCTGCAGGGTCACTCTGACTTGGTATTGACTCAGTGGCAGTTAGTTTGGCTTTTTGGAGGGTTACACAGGTAGCATTGCTCAGTGGAAAAAGCATTGAGCTAAAACCTGGAGTCCACTCCTCGCTTTGCTCACTTGTCTTGAGCATGTCACTTCCCTTTACGGGATTCCTCATCGATCTTAAAAAGCTGGTTTCAGGGAATATATATAGGGTTCTAGAGTTAAGATGGAGGCCTCACCCTCTTGGTTTCTGAGCTGGCTTGACCTTGGGTGTCTCTGCACTCTTCTCCAAGGCAATCATCTATGAATCTTATCAGAAGGGAGTGGGCCCTGTTTATGTTGGGGCAGACAATAGGGCCTGATTGCTCTCAGCGGTTCTCAATCTGTGGGTCTTCACTCCTTTGTGGGTTGGATGACCCTTTCACAGGGGTAGCCTGACTCATAACAGTAACAAAATGACAGTTATGAAGTAGCAATGAAAATAATCCAATGGTTGGGGGGTTACCGCAACATAAGGAACTATATTACGTTGGGATTATAAGTAGATGGCAGACAACCTTCAGGCAGTTAACCTTCAAGCATATAGTAGCAACCATGTGCTTACAAGTAGCACCTTAAAATTGGCATTATTGGTGGGGGGCATGGAGGAGGGGATAACTTTTACTTACAAGAATGTGACTGGAATGCCTATGAACGTGAAGGTCCCCCTCCATAGGACCCTGGGCCTCCCATACTCCGTAACGTAAGCACATAGGAAATTTGACTGCATCTACCCTCTTCCTGGTCCTGTGGACTACCTTTATAATCTGGAGTCATGGCCAGTGTAGTAAATTTTCTACAAATTTGTATCACTTTTTAAATTGAGTCTGAATGAAAAGTCATTTTCTCCCTGCTGGGCATTTGAAATTTATGGGCTAGAAAAGCAGAAACCATAATGAAAAAGAACCCATGAGGCTTAATTAATAGGTCTAGAAATAGTTGGGACAATGAGCTCTATAAAATGTAGTTTGACATTCTTATCGGCTCTGGGTGCCCTTCTAAATTTATTCCAACCACATTTCATCCTAACTGTACAAGTAAGTTTTCCTGGCTTTCCAAATGCAATCAGGAACCAACTTGCACAGGAATAGACAAATGTATAAAAGTATTTTATTCATTCAATAATATCTAAGGATAAGCACAAAAAAATTGCTGCTAAAATTCCAGTTGATACATGCATAGGTTTATTCCCAACAAAATATGTATAAAAGTATCTGAAATCAGTGGATAGCTGCAAACAGGTTCTCTCAGTAATACATTTGTTTTAGGCTCAATGGACATTGGGGGACCTTCAAAAAAGGTCCAATTGAAACAATGACTTCTAATGGAGTCCTGCTACAGTAATTAAATGCAAGACAAAGAGATCAACTCAGAAATCCATGGCACCTTTAAAAAATGTTTACCCAGTAGGTGTTATCTTGATAGATTATATCAAAGGACATGAGATTATTGTGGGGGCTTGCTATAAAGATTTTAAGAAAATCGAAAAATTAAGACCAGTTGTGCCTAGAAAGATTTTACATCACAGTGAAACACTTATTCATTCATCATGGGTAGCGAGGGTTGTCCTATGGGAATTTTATTGGAAAACTTTACCCCATCCACCCCACAGTCCTAGTCTTAAGACTGCATTTTGTTCCCCCAACTAAAAGAACCTTGAAAACACGGTTTCAGTTCCTTGAAGATGCCAAAACTACTGTTTTGCCGTGGCGTAGGTTGAAGAGTGCAGACTTCTTCCAGGAAAGATGAGCAAGATAGAAACCCTGCCTTCAGAAGTTTATAGACCTAAGTGGAAGATATTGAGAAACAATAGCTTCTCATTTTGATAATTTTGTTTAATAATGGTTGCTTTGATTTTGCAACAATACTTTTTACTTACTCTCCTATCTATTTCCAGATCTGATTAGAGTTAGAAAATTGGATTAGCAGAAAGATAAATGTAGAAATGAAACGCTGCTTAAGGGAGTAGAGCTCGTGGCATGGATCTGTGACTGAAGAAGCTCTGCTTGGACTGTTTGGGGATCTATTTCCTTTTGAAATTAAATTTGTAGAGAGATGAAGACTAATGGTTGTTTGTCCCCAGCTGCCTTTTGCCTTTATTTATTTAGAACTCTCAACCTTCCTAATACTGTGACCCTTTAATACAGTTCCTCATGTGGTGACCCCCATCCATAACATTATTTTTGTTGCTACTTCATCACTGTCATTTCGCTACTGCTATGAATCGGGTGACCCCTATGAAAGGGTCATTCGACCCCCCAAAGGGGTCAAGACCCACAGGTTGAGAACCGATGATGGTTAGCATGGAAGGAAGATGCATGCTTTTGTGTTGCCTACTGGGAAGCTTGTTGCCCGGAGTTTTTAGAAATATGGCTGAGTAATATCAATGAGGTGGTCTGCACATGCATTATTAGAGAATATGGGGAGAAAGTATTGATGATGATGGATGAAGGTGATTACTGTTGATTGAGAACTTTCTAGAGGAGTATATCAACATTTTGGTGATGATTTTAGTTGTTTTTTTGCCAAGCAATTGTTTTATTCACTGAATATTAATGAAGTTAAGTAAACTTCCCAAAGTCACAAAACTACTAAGGGACAGTACTGTGGCTTAATCCCAAGACCCAGACCAACCTTACTGTAAACTCAAATAATATCAGAGAGGATGGTGGTCAAGGCCTCCTCCCCGGTCAGAACTTTTGAGAAATTGAAAGAACAAAGTATTTTTCTCTTCTAATGTTTCCCTATATGCTGCATTTCCTTTCTTAAAGTTCCTACTAATGAGGAAGAGATAGAATTCCTTTCAAACCATAATTTACAAGTCTTCCAGCTACTAAAAGGAATGAAAGCATTTTCTTGAAATGACTCAAGTCTTCAACTGGAGTTGAAGTAACGAGAGTTACTTCAGGATGCGAGTTCTACCAGGGCAGTTGTGGCTTCTCTTGCACTCCTGTCCCCAGGGTGAAGCATAGCCCGAATCCGGTGCTTGTTCTCTCAAGAATGATTATTCTTTGTCCACGAGAAGTCTGCTAGCAAAGCGAAATCTTCCTGAGTAGATTTACAATTTATATCCTTTGAAATTTTCAGAATAATGATTTCCAGGTGACATGGGAACACAGGACTAATGGAAACATAGTTTGGTCAGGAGATGACCCCAGTAAAGAGATGAGAAAGAATGTGTTGGTATTTGTGTTTCCATGTGATTGGAAGTAGGTAGACATCCCTGATTTTATAAATATGAGGGAAAGGGTCTGAGTACAGGTTTATATCCTTTAAGGTTCTTGTGTATCTTACATATATCGATCGCATGGACATTTGAGTTGTTTAAAATGCATTTTGCACATTGCACCTTTGCTGTGTTGTAGCAAACACATTCTGTAGATCACTCTGTTCCAGGCTTTTCCCTTCTTTGGAGGGAGAGAAGGAATACGTGTGTCCTAAGGCACAACATTTATTTTTCTTGGAGGAACTAGTCGAAGAGTTTTATTCACTCAGCACACATTCCCTGAGCACCTGCTGTGGGCGGACGCTGCACTGGGCACAGAGGAGAGCAGACTAACCTGCTCTTTCCCTGTGAGGGGGACACAGTCTAGTGATTCTTTGAGAGCTCACCTGTCCTGAGACAGTCAGGGAACGGTTACACACAGATATAATGATGGAGCTCCTCTCTGAATGGGCCATTGGGGACACTGTTTGGATGCCGGAGGGACTCCATCAGAGTGAAAGATCAGAGGTGAAGGCTGGAAAATTGGTGGTATAAATATTACTTGTCATGGGGGAGGTTGAGTTTTGTCCTTACCAAACTCCTTTTATTAGAATCCATATTTACTCAACTCAGCCCTGCATCCACAGTCAGACTCCCTTAACTTCATTAAGAGCAGATGGGGTTCTGAAGGAGCGTGCCTTTGGGAGCAGAGAGGTCTAGGGAAAATGATAGGGGTACACAAACTCAGGCTGATCACTGTCACTCGAAAAACATTTCAGAAAAGCTGCTGTAGCAACCATGAGTAAATGGTGCCATGTTCCTGGAAGAAGCACCCACACTGTGCCAGGATTTAATGTAAGGCCTCTCCCTTCACAGAGGATCAATAAGCAACCTGGCAACTGAGCAACAGTTTTGTGTCTTTGGTAAAAAGAGACTTGCAGATATTTTTCCACTATGTCACTCTGAGTCCTTTTTATAAATCCTGTCGACCGCACCTCCACACAATCTCTCACATTAAATTGATGCTTAAGTTTGGATCCAAGGAACTGGTGAATTTGTATGCTTTCTGTTTTTAGAGAACCAGTGGCACGTGCCAATGTCCTTTCCATTTGCCTTAGCTGGCAAAAGCTGGCAAAGCCAAATGCATTCCTAAGTATCATCTGCTCTATTCAAGTGCCTAAGAACGTTATTTCCCTCTTCTTCCTCCAGATGATCTGAATTTTCCTTGGATTACTTGTTTTACTTGGCAAGGTGACCTGGATTGTACTTATTAGCTAAGGTGTAAATCTAACACTCGGGGTTATTTTTCTGTTTAGCTATCTGTTCATCTTTCTAGCCAAAGGGCAGTAAATAGTGGAATAAAATCTGTTCCTTGAATAATTGGGGGAGTGGGGTGGCATCTTACTGATGCGAGAATAAATATTTTAGATAAATGAAATACTTTATTCATCATCAATAACCTTCTATCCCTAGATCACATATTGCAGCAGCAAATAGTAGAAGGAAAAGCCACCCACTTTTTGTTTGGAACATATCTACCCAGCTGGGGCTCATTCCTACCTGTCCATCTTTTCTGTATTCACACGACTTGGAAATGATCCAAGGACATTGACCCAGAAACTCTTCCATTACCATGAACATGCTCTAATCAATGCTTCTTTAAACAAACCCACTCAGTGGTGCCCTCCATGCCCACACTGGGGAGGAGTGCGGAAGATGAGTCACATTTAAGTCTTTCTCTCCATGTCTTGTAGTTCAAATCGGGGTTGAAATAATTCTACAAAGTTCTATACTGTAGAAATTAAACACTGACCAATAGAAGTAGGAGCAAAGCTCAATAGTGATACCGAAGAATAAGGGATATTTCAAGTTGTTATTGCTAAGATATCAAGAATGGCTTTGTAGAGGAGGGTGCATTGATCAAAAGGTCCCTTTTAGTCAAAAGAATCAAGGATCTGAAGAGGAACAAGTGCTGGGCATTCTGAAGGATGGCGGTGCTCCTTGTGCTGAAGGGTAGGTTTTGCGGAGGAGAGCAGAGTGAGAAAGAGGAAAGATTGCATTGGGAATCTATCACCACGGCCCTTGAAGAGTTTCTACTGAATGCTATACTCCAAGGGAAACCATTGAAGGGTTTTGAGCAGAAGAGTGATATTCCACAGATGTATATTTCAGGAAAATTTGTCTAGGTAAGGACTAGAGTAGTGAGTAGAGGAATATCAGAGGCAAGCAATGAGGGCTGACTCAGGAGTTGCTGATAAGAATACTCACCCCCATGATGGAAACATAGAAGATACGGGCGCCATAGCAAAATGTGGCAAAGAAATTAGATGGTCCCCACTTAATAGAAAGCATAGTGTCTGGAGTCTTAAAGGCTTGTTTCCAAACAAGTAGCCATCTAAGTGAGACATCAACTCAGCCAATATGGAAGAAGCACACCAGCATCTGAGATTCTAGGATTCTAAATTATATAATCCATATCCTAATGAGGGAATATCATCAGAGTTTAAATTGTGAGATTCTGATGAGCAGAAGTTATAGATGACAGTGAAAGTCCAAAATACATTTTCAGGATTTACACAGGGACTAAACCTCTGGTGATTTCCCTCTAACCATGATTGAGGGATGGAAATGACCTGGTGATCAGACAGAGAATTGTAGAGATGGCAATAGCAGATTAAAATGATAAATCTGACTTGAATGATTAATTAAAACCTTGTCATCGGATATATGTTTTGATACACTTTGTGATTGATCTGCTTCTTAATATTTTCTGTGATTTCTTTTTCACTTTGGGGTTTATCTCTGTTCTATTTTGTCATTGTTGGTAGCCTTCTTGACTCTGTTATATATTGTCTATGATTTTGGGCATATAAAATCCAGGATGGACGAGTCTATGAAGACCATAACTAGATTGAAAGTTCCTGGGTGGGATGGCAGGGGAGGTGAGGGAAATAGGGAGCTTATATCAGGAAGTACAAGAAGGAAGAAAACGGTTTTGAAATGATTGTGGTAGAAATTGTACAACATAGTATGACTAAACTGTCGAGTGCTATGCTGTTTGGAGTAGGTCCTAATAAAATGGTTTGAAATCAAAGAAGATTAGGTGACCTGCTGAAGAAGAAGAAGAAGGAGGAGAAGGAGGAAGAGGAAGAGGAGGAGGAGGAGGAGAATAAAAAGAAGGAAAAGAGAAGGAGAAGAAGAAGTAGGAGAAGAAGAAAGATGTAGGATATGATGAAGACTGTTAGTCAGCAAAACATTTCTTGCTGTAAGTCATGTGTGGTATTATGTGTGGAGATGATGTAGCAACCAAAGTCAGAACTTTCCTGAGTTTATGAATCTGGGTGACTAGAAGCCCATTGACACTGT